>NC_092867.1:11092767-11319321 GCF_032062135.1 Pyxicephalus adspersus | reverse complement strand
CTTCTTTTAATTTATTTGTATTGTTATTGTTTCCTTTTTTTGTTTGAAGTTGCACTGGAAATTTTACTTTTATACGTTTTGTATTATTAATATTTTATTTGTGCTATGACTTTTAACATGCACATTTAACTGTATATGTAAAATTTGATTAAAAAACTTTAATAAAAACTATTGAAACCAAAACTCCAAAAGACAATCTATGATCTGGCCCAAATGGACCAGATATGGTGGGACCTGATTTGATCAATTTATAGTGATGCTTCTTCAAGGTCTTCATTTTTTGGAAAGCAATTCCATACATATATACAACATATTTATTCCATACACATTTACAACATACAGGATTTTTCTTTCATACAGCCCATTATTGTGGATTCATGGCCAAATCCTCTTAGCTAAAGAAGACTTGGTACCCTACACCATAAAAACATAGCAATTTTCCTAGAAATTAATGTCAATTAATTACTACTAACCTCCTTGACTTCCCCTTCTTTTTTGTGAACGATTCAATCTAAATGCTAAAACTGGAGAAACTCACTTACTAGTGTTGTGATATGCTAGATCAGTGTTTCTCAATCTTTATAACATGAATGGAACCCCAAAAAATGACTTCCAGGTCTCAGGGACCCCTCCTCTAATTACTATACACAGCTCACAGTACAATAGTGTGGTGGTTAGTGGCAAGAATGCCTCTTACATGGCTGACCATTGAGAAGTATATTACTATTACTGATAACCAGTACTATTACTGTTACTGATAAACTGATCTGAGAGGCACAGATTGCTCATTCCTCAAGGAACCCCTTGAGGTACCCTGGTTGAGAAACTAGATTATTATGAAATATATCATTCATGTTCATGTGCAATCCACATATTTTTTATTTCCATACCCTTTCATTTCTTTGTCTTTTTCTTGTGTATCATTCTTGCTTTTCCCCACACACCTTACCATCTAATATGTTTTATTCTACTACTCCTCTCTATCCTGGTGTCTCTAAGGCTGCTTTCTAAATTTGCTTACAAACCCCCTCTGCATCTGACTCTTCTTTCCCCAGCCATTATTCTGTCTCTAATTGCCTCCTTTCTATCTATGTTACTTTTTTTCTGTGCTTATCTTCTGTTTACATCTTATCTTACTGAGCTGTGATCAATGTCACAGTCCATCCTTCTCCAACTCTAAATACTAAAATGTCTCCCTACAATCTACAACTTATTGTGTGTCACCAGAATGTCTCCCAGCAATCATCACATGATGTATTTGGTTTACATTCCTTTTGTCCAAGATAATCTATGTATATTTATAAATGTTCTCAATTTAAAATAGGTTTCATGTATTTTCATTCCCAATCTCGTGTGGAACTTTTACATTTTAGTAATTTTATTAGGTGCTTTAATAAATCAGCAGCATTAATTAAAATTAAAATACCTGATTATCCTGCTATTAAAATTATATGTTTGTGCACTTCCTGTTATTTGGTGACAACTTTCACATTTTTGCTTCTGCCTTCTCACCCTATTTAGGATTTTAGCAGCTTTGTAGGGTGTTATTATTGCTTTATGTTCATTTTCAGAATATTATCCATTATCGGTTTTAGATAACATTGGGAGCTTTGCTATAACTACAGATAATATGTTGTTGTAGTGCAAAATAATCACTTATGTCTTGCCAACCCATCAGATCATCCTATGTTCTAAGGCTGCATACACACGTGCAATATTATCGTTGGAAATGAACGACTAATGACCATTCGTCTGATAACCGTTAACAAAAAAAGTGCACAACGACTGTCCAACGATGCCGATGAATGAGGATTGTCGCTGGAAATGAACGACTGTCCCGGCAGATCTGATTGGCGATGATTGTTCACAATCTATTGTGTGTACGGTCATTCAGTGATTGTGGATTGTTCCGTGATACACTTTCTCCTTTACAAGTCACTTCCTGCATCATTTAAACGATCGTATCTAGCGTGTGTACATTATTGGTGGATTATATTTGAACGATCGTATCATTTCCGCATGCACAGAATTGTGTACAATACCATCGTTCCAAATAATCGTGCATAATTGTTGATCTGTCGTTAGTCATTCTTTTTCTAACGACAATTATTGCACGTGTGTACCTAGCTTAAGTCATATAACATGATCATGGCTGGGTCCTCATGGTTTTTTTTCGTTTTTTTTTTTTTTTTTACCATATGCTGTTTAGACATTCCTCTTCTTTTCTGTAAGAGCCTTTATCCCAACCCTCAAACTTGAGGATGGGTTTTTAAATTTGGGATATCCTCTACTAGGTATAAAAGTTTTAATGCTGTAAAAGGTCCAACTTTTCTGGTTTTTATTTCAGGTTTTCTAGATCCTTAGCCCTAAAGGAACTCCACCTTATCTGCAAGGCTGCAGAGTTAATACTTTAAACCAGCTTTCTCAACCAGGGTTCTATTGAACCTTAGGATTCCTGCAGAGGTTGCTGGGGTTCCTAAAGCAATGAGTATGGTGTGCTTCTCAGTTTAGTTTAAGTGACACCAATAATCTATTTGGCTATCAGTAAGGATGGCATTCTTGCCACTGGCCAACACACACACACACTTACTTCTGATTCTGAGGGTTGTCTTCCTAAGTAAAGTACAACTAATATTGAGACAATATACAAGCATGCAATGGAAGACAATCAACAGTCCTTATATTGTCTTTCATAAAAAAAAAGCTTTAGTGACTGGAAGAATCTGCCAATCAGCCTGTAAAGATTGCTCTTACAATCTCTTCTACTGGACCCTACTGACACATACACCTATAACATGTTGCTATTAGGTATTATACTTGTATTGTCTTATGATGCATATCATACTTTCTTTCATCCATAAGGTAGAGAGCAGATGGTGAGATAGTACAAATATTATATTCTGTGTTACTTTGTACTGCACACAGGGTCTTGGGGATTGGTTTGCTTTACACAAAATTCTTAGAATACAAAATATAGTCCAAAATATCAGATAAAAAGTTTTAAGTATGTTTAATTTATCTGACAACATAACAATAAAAATAATTCTAGCCCTGCAGAGTGGTAATGGAATGGTGGGGGTTAAGGACCCAAAAACAGATGAGCACTGTACTACATTGTGAGAGGTTACTAAGCTTTTATTTTGAGGTTTTTTTTTGAGTTTACATAATTATGCTAAATAGTACTGGAAAACCATAAAATATTTTTAATGGGTTACGATTAAGTTAAAGTAGAAAAAATGAATATTTAAATGCCTGGGTCCTTACTACCCAAAACAGACAACTGGAATTGTTAGCAAATAGCAGCAATTATGTTTAGCCTCCTAAATAATAATATAACTTTTGGATCAGAAGCATCTGCTGTCATTTAGGACTAAACTTGAATGTTCTTTGTTAAGAACTGATTATTGGAAAGCAGCTCATGAATTGCATTTTCAGAGTTTTCATTAATTACTACTAGAACATTTAACACTCTTGTTGATCATACTAACAATATTAGTTTGTACAATGCAATAAAAGTCTAACTGATTTACAATGTGACCTCTTCTTCTCTCATTGGGCCTGATTTATTAAAGCTCTTCAAGGCTGGAGAAGATACACTTTCATTAGTGAACCTGGGTGATGCAGTAAACCTAGAAATTATATCTTAAAATTAATTTTCTATTTGTTAGCAGATGTTTTCAATCCTGGACCAGATCCATTCCAGGTTTGCTGGATCACCCACATTTGCTCATAAAAGTGTATATTCTCCAACCTTGGAGAGCGTTAATAAATCAGATCCTTTATGTGGATGTAATAGACATTATTATGTAATAGACTAGGTAAAGAGACATCACTCTCACACATGGATTTGCCACCACAGATTCCCCAATTGGGAATCTTTGGGATGTTCTGAAGAACACTTTACACAGCAGTCTGACTCTCCAATCATCAATTCAAGATCTTGGTGGAAAATAATGCAATTTGCAATGAAAATAAATGTTGTGATATTGTATAAGTTTATGGAAAGATACCGTAGCAAATTTCTGCTGTAATCAAAGCTAAGGGTGATCCAATAACATTTTAGTGTGTGACCTTTTTTGGCTAGAAAGTGTGTGTGTAAATATATGCAGATATGCAGATGCACATACAAATCTTTGAATAAAGTTATTTATATACCCTTGACTTTTCATTTTGCAGAATTTTTATTTCATAAATAATAAATAATAAATAAATGCTTTTAGTGGTGACATTCTTTGCAAAGGAATCCTGCTTACACACATTTAATGCCTCAATACGCATTACATGCATGCAGTACATACAGCACAATCAGTATGGGTGTAAATCATGTACCAATCGCCATGTACTAATTCTAATTGTGATTCATATTCTTCAGAAGCACTATGGAGAAAAGGCCTAGCTCTCCATGGCTATTATATGCCTTAAAAAATAATATATTATTTGGGGAACAGTAAAGGAACTGTATGGGAAACAGAGGCCTACTTGAAAAAAGTGATTCTCATTTACCACAAATTGTGGCTACTGTTTCTTACATTTAGGAAACGAATGGGAATCTAAAAGTCTAAAATGCTTAAGTAACTACATACAAGAATATGTGTTGCTCTAGTATGTTCAGATACACTGGACAGATGTTAATAAAAAGAAATGACAAAAAATGAATGAAAAGAGTTTTTCTGTCACATGACATAGCAGAACTAAGCTAACCATGGCTATTATTAATGTCAGAACAAACATTCTTTATGATTATGGATTATTGTGTATAATCCATAATCATAAAGTTTTTCATTTAGATTTTCCTGCAAAGTGAATACTGTGTTGCATCAATGGTGTTCTAAATGAAATTTAAATTTATGACAAAATGCCTTTATTTGGTAGTATATTTACTTCTACGGGAACATTTACTTTAGTCCTGGATACCCTCTACTGGACAGACAAGAGGTTTATATCAACCGTGCTCACCCTTTTTTTTTAACATGGTGGAACTCTTGAAATAAATTTACTGTCTTTAGGGAACCCCTTCTAAAATGACTTTATCCACAGCTCACAGTACATTAGCATGGTGGTCAGTAGGAAGAATTCCACTTACATTGCCGGTCAGTTGAAAGAATGTTACAGATAGCCAAAGACATTGGTTTCAAAGGCAACTTTCCTGAGAGTCACAAAAGTCATTGCTCAAGGAACCCCTGGCAAAATCTGACTATAAAATACATTTTTAGGAATTTAGACTATTTAGATCAGGGGTGCCCAATAGATGGATCGTGACTTACCGGTAGATCGCAAAGGCAATGCGAGTAGCTCGCGGAGCCCTGCCTTTCAAAATAAACTCTACTGTGCACAGGAGTTATTATGTCCAAGTTTTTATTGTTGGTAGATCATTTTGAGTTAGGCATTTTAAAAGTAGCTCGCCAGCCAAAAAAGTGTCGGCACCCCTGATTTAGATTATTAAGTATAGAGCTGAGCTAAGCTACTAACGGGGAAAGCTTTAAAATGTCTTTATTGTAACTATTGAATGTTTAACGTCTATCAACAAAAAACAAACTATATTGCTGGTTTAATTTCCAAAATGGTTTATTGTACAAAGATCCACTAAACCTTGTGGCTAATTTTGGAATTTAACTCTCCTCTGTTGGTAAATAAGAGGGTTTTATAGTAAAAGTTTATATATATCTTGTAACTTTTGGAAACCCGTTTATTGGTTTAATAATACTGTATTTACTAGGGTAGGAACAAGTATTTGTTCCTAAGTGAATATGCTTCTAGAAGTAAAGATTAGAGGAACTATTATTATTATTATTATAATACAGTATTTATATAGCTCCAACATATTACACAGAACGTTACGAAGTCCATAGTCGTGTCACTATCTGGCCCTCAAAAGGGCTCACAATCTAATGTACTTTTATTAATATTAATAATAATAACAAATATGTGGCATTCAGAAATAGCTTTCTCTAGAATGGAGTAACCAATCAACTCTTTTAAAAATTAGTGATCAATTTACCACCTTGGATTAAAGGAGCAACAAGCAACGAAATTGGCAAAAAAGGTGTCTGAAAAAAAAAAAAACCCTCCCTACTTTTCTAACTCTTTAGTGCAGACTAAACCTACAGTATGTACACACATCTAACAAAACAATCAGTGGTACATGATAACTGTAGAGACAACAGGTGTGGTCAAAAAGAGATTTGTTAGTGATGTATATATGGAAATTAGCTTCAGGTAATGACATGTTTCAGTTTATGAGGAAAAAGAATTTGCTTCTGTGTGATGTACAAATGTACAGACGGCACTTTCTTTCATTACTCTTAGCTCATGCATCTTAGAACGACCAATCTATCGCTGACTTTACTAAGATTATTGGATGAACAGATCCACCAGGACCTCCTTTGTTGTTATTGTTTGTCACCAGTTCCACTAACGATTACAGAATGAAAAATCTGACATCTTTTGTGTATTGTTTGGTTTGAATACCAATTACAAAGCTTTAAACAGACTGAATTTATTTTGCTTTTTTGATGAAAAAGGATAAATAAAGTTCAAAAGTGGCATTACATAGTGGTTAAAATTAGCAATATTTTAAAGAAAATCAACAAATAATAAACGTGTCATTTAAAAAAATGTGATGTGATAATAGTCATATTATATCATATATCATATAGGTGATAATAGTCATATTATATTAATCAGCACAATAGTATTGATAATCCTTTCTGACTTTTGACAAAGGCACCCATTATTATTATTATTATTATTATTATTATTATTAATAGTAATAATAATATTAATATTTATAATAATAAACAGGATTTATATAGCACCAACATATTATGCAGCACTGTACATTAAATAGGGATTACACATAATCTCATCATTCTTTTTCATACATGCATCAAAGAGAAAGATTCTCTAAATATTAAAAAATATACATAAACATATATAAACAAAAGACATGACATTAAAAGACAAGACATGTTTAGAAAATAGTCATCCTTTACAATGAATTTCTTATTATAAATGGTCATATATAAAATGTGAAATACTTGGTGGACAATGATGGTTCTATAAGTAGTCATTTGGCTCCATCTGCTGGCAAATATTATGCCTTTGGTTTTCTGTAAACTGGGTGTCCTCTGAAAAATCATTGTGGTATCTTTACCTTTTACACTATCTTATCTTTTTTTTAATAAAAGATAGAAATAATACATACAAACAAAAAGTATAACATACTAAAGCTACGTACACACGTCAGATTTTTATCGCCCGATAATCGGCATCGGCCAATTATCGGGCTAAAATCTGCCGTGTGTACAGTCGGTGTCGTCCATCGTCCGGACGACCGACCTGCCAGATCCACGGACGATGGACGACAGCCGATCGTAATGAAAGGGAAGGGGAGAGCGCGCAGCGGGGTGCCGCTCCGTCGCTCTCCCCCTCCCCTCTCCATAGAGCATGAACGGTGCTGTATGTACAGCATCGTTCATGCATCTTGCAGCCCCTTGTCGTTGGAAAGGATCGTGAAAGATCCTTTCCAACGACAAAAATTGGAAGTGTGTACGCAGCTTTAGAACTGCTAAGGTCCCTATCTCTCTCTCTCTCATTTGCAACCCCTATTTAATGTACAGAGCTGCATAATATGTTGGTGCTATATAAATCCTGTTTTTTATTATTATTATTATTATTATTAATAATAATAATAATAATATTAATATTAATAATACAATCATCATGAAGCCTAAATGAAGAATGGAATAACATCAAATGTAGAATCTCAACAAAAACACAGTATCATCATGACTCACACTGCTTTTGCTTTGTTTTTTTTTTAAGTTCACATATTGCAACTGTGAAATAAACAAAGCACCAATTTAGTGCAGAGGAGTTTATTGAGCTTGTCTGTGACAAACACGACTCCTTGTGCTGTGATGAAGGCATTCCATGCAGCTTTGTACATGTGAGTGTTCTCCTCCTCCCAGTCACATGGTGTGTACATCACATGTCTCACATCAGGAAGTGTAGCAGCCCTCACAGGTCTGACTGTCAGAGTTTTCCTGCAGGGGTGAGTGCAATCGCTTTTCTATCTATGCTGCAACTTACATACAACATAAATGTTTGTCTGATTTTGTTCATATATCCTTTTCTCTTGGTGCAGTGATGACATTGTTTTACTTTAGTCATTTGTTTCCTTTTTAAGTTCAATATTCTGAATGTTTGTTGTATTACCTAATATCTTATAAAACAAAACACAAATACATGATTACAATGTATATTAATACAATGTATAATATTTGTGTTTATATATTGTATGTAACAAATGATAACTAGTAATGTGCAGCATATGTGATCTGGTGTGATCCTTGCAGATTTGTATGAGTTTCTCAGCTTGGGTCTCTTTTTCTGTCTCTTATATAGGGTAAGTTCACATGTTTGTAAAGACCACAATGTGTCAGTTTGCATTTGAGATGATTCTAAATCATTTTGCAATCCACAAACATTTTAGGAGCATTCAAAATTAATTTGCAGTGCACTTTTATTGACTTGAGATGTATGGCCAGCTTTAAAAGTTGGCACACCTGCCTAAGGCTGCAGGTAAGGTTAACAAGTTAAAGTTGCACTGTATGTACTAGTTCATTTGCTGTATATTTATGCAACTGTATCAGAGGGAGTAGGGAGAGAGTACCAATAGGGGAGACTGTTTTGGTTAAATTGGTTCTAGACTGCCGCACCTCATATTTGATCAAGAAATGAGAAGGAAAAGGGGGAAGAAGCCTCTGACTTGTTAGCTTTATGCTTTCTTATTTCTGTTCAGGCAACTGGTATGTTTTTTTGTTTTGTTTGTTTTCCTAATTTTGTTTTTACACATTTTTTATGTATTATTGTGTTTTGTTTTTTTTGGATAGGATAGGGAAAAGTTACCCGCTGAATGAATGGGAGCTTTTGGTGTTTGCATTTCTGAGCATCTACCTGCTAGAGAGATTTCTGTCTAATAAGAACGTAGTTGTGCCAAATAAATAATATTTTAAAAGTTAAGACGGTGAGTGCTATAATCTGTCACCTTTTTATCAGTGCCTGTTGCATCTTAACACAAATCAAACTTCTGTTCTTTGCTCCTACATAAACAAGGCCACATAGTCTCTCCTGTCATAGGGCAATACATTTCTCTTTAGCTAGCACTCATGTGCTTAAGGTAGCCAATATGGTAAAAAAATATTACATTCGGCTTTTTTGGTAATCTAATTTCCAATACATTTTTTATGGGGCTAAATAAAAAGTCCCTAGTGGATAGTGCTATTCCCCTATAATGGTGCTATACTTTTGGGGCTGCAAAACTGAACATCTGCAGGTTTGTTTATTACAAAATAAATGCTATTAATTTTGTAATAAATAAATGAACTAGTACATTGTAAAAATTCCAGTCTGTCCTGACATCTACATCATATTTTTCTACATAGTTGTACTGAAAAAGGGAAAAGGGTTCAGCCAGTTTAAACATACATAAAAGAAGAAAAGAAAAATAAGTGATGATTTCATCATTGTGCTGCTTCTCCTTTATCATACTAGTTTACAACAAACTGTATAGCAATGCAAGCAGTCCTTACATTGCTGGGATCATTTGATTTGTTGCTGTGGAAATTGTATATTACTTGTCATTTGCCAAGTATTCCTCTATCCGGGACTCCATTAGAGTAATATATGTTGATGTATTTATTTATACATTCTGTTTTATTTAGAGATGGCAAGAACCCCTGTCAGATTTTATGTCCCTTTTGCAGACTTTTCCTCACTATATGTCTGCTAAAGTAGGACAGGAAGGGAAAGGAAATTTCCCCAAATGTGCTCTGCATAGCAGTACAAATCAAAAAGGGATTTTTCACCATTGTCCACAATGGTTAAATGGGGGTTTAAATGTTCTTTTACATCTAGAAAACCTTTAAAAAGAGCTAACTTTGTCTTTTGTGCCAGCAAGCTACCTCCTCTCTTAGGCTAGGTACACACGTTTGATTGTTCTCCAATAATCGGCTGAGAATCTGGTGTGTGTACAGCGCTCATTGTCCGAACGACGGTCCTGGCGTATCCAGGAACGATGGACGACGAATGATCGTAATACAAAGTAAAGGGAGAGAGCACAGCGGGGTGCCGCTCCATCGTTCTCCCCTCTCTATACGACCTTGTATGTACAGCACTCATTCATGCATCGTGCAGTCGTTGGTCATTAAAAAGGATCGTGAGGTATTTTCCAAGGACAAATATTGCACGTGTGTACATATCCTTACTATAGTCCCCCGGAACCTTTGTTTAAGGTGCTCTTGTCCTGTGGTTGTAGGTCGCATTTCATCATGTACAATGCAGAACCAGAAGTCCTGCATTGTAGGTGAAGACGCCCCATCTAGAGGTCCCATCTACAACCCAGAGGTAAAAGGAGAGGATCAGCCATGTGGGAAGTAAGAGATAAGTGTTTTTTTACATGCCCTCCAATAAAAATAAGGACTAACCCTTGTAATGCCCCACTGCAAGAGTAGTTCAGCTTCAAGTAAATGTACAGGGTTGGGAGCTAGATGTCAGTATCAAATGCAAAGTGTGTAAAATTTTGTATATAACTTCCTATAAAGTCTTAGTTGTTTTCCCCAATGAAAGATTTTACTTTAGCTTTTGCTTTGGTAACGACTATAAAAGTTTGAATTTCTTTCTTAACTTTTAGCCATGGAAAGTTCACCAGGACAAATAGAGAAAAAAAAAATAAATCTCCACAAATCTTGACCTGGGTTCTAAATATTCACTTCCTCATCCAAAACTAAAAAAAATGTTTTGGCTATATATATTCAGGCCTGGCACTTCACAAAATGACTTCTTTGTTCATGTAATTTAGAAAATATTTGTGTTATATTATAAACAAGAATGTCTTGGTTTAAATCTGAAGAGCTGGTTGACTGCATCATAGGAATGCAAGGAATCTTCCAATTTTAGGAAGTCTGGAACTATTGAAATTAGCCAAGAGTTCTCTGAAACAATCTTTTCTTATGAGGAAACTTATATTGCACATATCTGTCCTTTGGTTGTGAAGCCAGGTAACCCAGTGTGCCTGTACGGTAGTAATGGACGATCATGTTGCTGGATTGGCTGTACTTTGAATTGTCTATACAATTATCTGATCCTGGGGCAGTGACGATGTTTGTTATGTCTTAGCTCAAATAGGATGTTCGGTGAAAATCTTGCCTCATGGATCAGAGGACATGCCACATGAAATAACAATATCGCCAGGAAAAAGCAAGAACACGTCAAAAAATAAATGTAAGGGGAGTTTTTGGCATTTATTTTTTGTTTTTTTGCAAGAATTTAGTATTTTTAGATGTACTGAATTTCCTATTGGTAGTGATGACTCCCTTATCTTAGATTATATCTGTCTCACAACCATAGTCTTCTATTGCAAAGTGTGCTTTTTAGCCACTTAATTATAATGATTAAAGAAACTTGTTGTACCAAAACAATGGAGACTGTCATTGCTGAGAACTCCCACTTGGACTGTGCTGCTTGGTTGTTACGCTGGCCCTCCTGTTTCAAATGCTTTGAATTTGACAAATAAGACAAAACAACCAGTCAATACCTATTTTCAGGCGGCCAGTTCTGGCAGTCCCCATAGTTCTGTAATGACCATGTCTGATTACCTTCAAGGCCGCTCAGGCCGTGGACATGTGCCATGGCCACTAGGGGCAGCATTTGAGCCCCTCCAAATGCCTTTGTCGTCTTCAGGTCTTCTCTGCCCTGCCTGACTTGTTCAGGAATCCTGTGCCTGCCACACAGCTTCCTTCTAATCTGTATTGTTTTTATACATCTGGGAAGAAGCCGAAAGAGGTTGGCAGAAGATACAGAGGGCACCGTTGTTTAGTCCAGGTCATAACAAATTTACCTAACTGATTAGCTTTTTGCCATGGCTGCAAGTGGATGAATATTGAGCAGTGTGTTAGATCTGGTCTAAAATTTCTGGTCCCCCACAATCTTGCAAATATGAGCTTGTTGTACATCCCGCTCTAAAACCAGGGGCAAGCCTACAACAATACACATACCTTTGTAGCTATAATAGCCTTCATTCTTTTTTTGAAAGGAATTCCAAAGTTTATGCAGTTTTATATTTGTGACAAAAAAGCATTTGTGAGGTCAGGTAATGATGTTGGATGAGTTGACCTGGCTTGCATTCTGTATTCCAGTTTATTCCAAAGGTGTTAAAATATTATTTTGATAATATTTTATTTTTGTCTAGTTCCTCAGATAGAAACATGAATGAAATGTCAATAATCTCTACCACCTTGTTTGTAAATAATATTGAGGTTACTTATCATTTATTGTTCTTTGGCAGATGAAATGTGTACTTATCGTTTCGGAAGGGGCAGAAGTTCTTTTCTGTTGGGCTGATGAAGAATTTGAAAAGAACCTTCACAGCAAATATTTTCATTCTGATGAAAGTTTACAGGTAAAACTGCAACCTAATATTATATGACACATCTGAACAATCATTCAGGCAGAAACAAAGAAACCCAGTAAGTTGAAGCACACAGATTGTAACCAGTCACATAAGAATATTAAGTATTTGAACTTAAAAGGCATTGTTTTTTGCAGAACAGTTCATGTATTTTCAGAGGGTTTTTTGCCTTTCTCTATGTTTTTATCTTGGATATGCTGGTTTTTAACCTAAATAAAACTGTAAATACATAAAAAATCTTTGTCATATAACTGTGCTTTTAATAACTGTGTATTCTTTTCACACTTTTAATTGTGTCCAGATATGACTGACAGAACTAATCTTTTTTTTCCCCTACAGTCTCCAACATTTGGAGACAGCATCAATACATTATTGGCACCTCTAATCATCTCATGTGTGACGCTGTTGGAGAAAATTGGTGACACTTATACTTGTTTCACTGCTGAGAATGGCCATCTGTGTGTTCTGCACATGGTAAGTCATTTTAGATTTATTAAAAAAATTCTTCACATCAGTTTTTGCTTGGCATTCAATGGCAATCCCCTTATTTTGGACACATGTGATATACCAAACTTTGCACACATTGAGACTTTTAAAGCTAAACTGTATGAAAGAAATAAATATTAAATGCACATGTTTTATATTTCCTTGTATGTTCCCTGTGTTTTTGTGCAGTTTGGGGAATGTCTGTTCATTGCTGTGAATGGTGATGGACTGGAAAATGAGGATGATTTGCGTCGGAAGCTTTATGTTTTGAAAAGACTCACTGAAGTACACTTTGGCCTGGTCACATTGGATGGACAGCTTATAAAGAAAGAGTATGTATAACAATAATGTTTAAAATGTGTGGTTTGTAATTCTATACTAGCTTTTATGTAACAAATATTTATTGTGGATTACTACGTAACATTTCTTTGTGAGGTTTTTATATTGGGGGAATTTTCTAAAATTATTTAATATCGTATGGTGCATGTATGTGTGTGTGTGAATATTATAATTAGAGGATTACCAATAACAATGGTCATTAGGTAAGTAATATTAAACAAACACCAAAACAATGATTACCAGTACTAATTTAATTCTATTGCAATCAATGCTTATGGAATTAAAAGGTCCCTACTGCAAGGAAAACCCATATCCACTACTGTGAATTATGACTATCTATCCTTAATAAGGCATACAGAATGTAATTTCTTTACATACACATTTCAAGATTTTCAAGAAATATAAAGGGAGGAGATACAAGAGAATGAAAGGACTAGATGAGAGAAAAAAGGAGGATGACGAGAAAGTGGTATGGGAGATGAAGAGGTATATTATAGGAGAAATAAGAAGGGAGGTCTATGTGTCCAGCTCCTTCCAGTCACTACTAGGTATTGTTCTTCAGACCGGGTTTAAGTGGCTTCTGTACTCTAATACCTCCATCCAGGTAAAGTTTGCCCCTCTAAAGTTAGCCTAAGTGTCCTTAAAACTGGATACAAGGTCCTCCATTCACATCATTTTATTCACCTTAGTCTGGAGCTGAGCTATTACATAGTAGCTATTTAATGTACAACGCTGTGTAAGATGTTAATAATAATAATAGTAATAGCACATTTTTGTAAAACCAATGATCAGATTGTACACAATGTTGGGCCCAACAGAAAGCAGGGGAGAGTAATTGGGTAAAGGTGCGTACACACTTCCAATTTTTATCGTTCCAATCGAACGACGAACAATCGATTGGGCAAAAAATCGTTCGTAAAAAAGTAACCAACGACGCTGACGAACGAGGAAAGTCGCTGGAAACGAACGACCGGACCGGCGGATCGGATTGGACGACGATCGTTGAACATCGTTCGTGTGTACGGTCGTTCGTTGATCGTCCATGTTCAGAGCATGCGTGATGAACGAACGTCCGTTCACTTTCCTGTCGTGCACATAGTTCCTCTATCGCTTAAACGATCGTATCTATTGTGTGTACAATATCTACGAACGATCGTGTCGTTATCTCTATGTGCAGTATCGGTGCTATACGATCGTTCATATATATCGTGCAGGAACGTTCGTCGTTCGTTTTCCGACGATAATAATTGGAAGTGTGTACGTAGCTTTAAACGTGTCTTCCATTCCAGGGGGAAATGAGAGGCACTCTAAAGTAGGAAGCAATTGGTTGGTTCTGGTAAAAAGATAAGACTCTTTTTACGAGATAAATGATGAAATTAAATTTCAGAGAGCTTTTCAGCTTTGGCAACAAATAAAAAGTTATTTCACTAATTAATTACTCAACTTTCACAAACTGTTTTTGGTCAATATCGTGATACCATTCAATAACCTTTGACATAAATATCACTTTTTTAACAAATATATCGCAGTTCTTCCTCGTTTTAACAGGTCAGAAAACTGTTTCACGGAAATACACAAAACAGTAGAAGAATTGCAGCTTTGTTAGACCTACATATTAATGTCACGCTCCTGGCCTGTATTCCTCAGCATGAGGATTTGCTAGCTGCCTCTTTTTATCTTATCACAGAAAAACTCAGTATCAGCTGTTAGTATCATGCAGTCCTGAGAAATAATGAACACTGATAATCCTGAACTCATTTTGTTTCCCTAATGCAGGCTAAGGCCTTCTGATTCAGATCAGAGAAACCTGGTGTGGAAGACATTTCAGAGTCTGCTGCTAACATACAACACTTTAAGAAATGAAGACCAAAGCTTTGCAGTAGAGGTAAATGCTATTTGTTTTTTCATTCCCTGACAGTTTGTGAAATGCGATTTATTTCACTGACATTTTTGTTTAACTTGTTAGTTCATATGGCAGCTCTTTTGATTTAAACTGAGGCAATGGCCGTATCTGCCTGAGAGTTTAGAATAATTAAACTCAGAAAGTGACAAAATATATTTTGTGTTGGCTTAAGAATAAAAAAGTAGCAATATTGTCAGCTAGAAGCCCATTATGCTGTAAGAGTGCAAAAAGAGCTGCTCAGGGAAAGTGATTCTACTCTACGTTTGATGCAATGTACAGACAATACATATCTGAGCTACTCAAATTTTAACCTAGATTACAAGCAGAGTACTGCTGTTTTATTGTTTTGTTTTGTTTTTTTTTTGCATCACACCAAGCTAACAAAAAAACTGAAGTATTAGAGAATCCAGTTGTAGATGTACAGTTCTTGTAATGCGCTATGGCCCTATGGCCTTTAATTTATTGGTAGGCTGGTATGCTTATCAAACACATCTTTTTTTGTTCTGCACTGACAGAATTTCCTCAGTTTTTGGGGGTGGATGAAGCTAGGTGTCCTTTAACCCATGGGACTGATGATACTGAGTTGCAGAAAGTAATTTAAAAACATTACCAGATGTGACATGAGTATTAAGCTACTCTTCTTAATAATTTTTTTAGCTACTGGGGGACCCATTTACGAAAAAATGTGTGTTTAGGGTTTAAAGGTGTGAAATTAAGGACCACCATTCTTGTATTTAATTGACTGCTTCCCGAGTCACTGACATAGAACAAGTATGCATGTCCTGAACCTCCAGGTTACTAGCTGCTTACTTGTAACTTACTAGGTACAAAAAACATGATTACTTTAGAACTTATCCTTGGGAAAAAAGTCTGCAAAGATGGCTTGGTCTTTACAGTCACTTTTTTTTTTTAATTATTGCTCTCCCGTAATACATTTTTTATTCATAACTTTTTCACTTTCTCCATTGAAGATAATAACAGGGGGAATACCTGGAGGCGTATAACTTTTTTTGCAAGTTGATCAAAGAGAACAGAAGCATGGCAGGACATGTCAAATAAAGCCACTGGGTCTCGATTTTTGTTGTTTACACAGTTTTTGTTTTAGACAATTTGGTGATTGATGGATTTTATCATGTGTGCTTTCCAACCTGACAGGCTGTGGAGCGTCTGATTCATCCCAAGCTTTGTGAACATTGCATTGAGTTCTTAGAGAAACAAATTGTACATTACATAAACAACAGCAATGAACGGGGCGGAGAGGAAGTGCTTCACGCTTTCATTTTGGTGAATACCAAACTTCTGGCTCTCTTCTCAAGGTATCGAAAACATAGCATTTTTTATCCGTTTATAGCGTTGTTATTACTATAACCTAATTTAACTGTCAGTTTAAATTCACTATACAGTATATTTGCCAGATGGATGAAACAAAAGATGCTTTAGGTCTTTCAGTTTGTTTTCTTTAGAAAGTAGCCACAGCCTGAGTAGTAAGGTCTGTCTCCTGCTAGTGTGCTACAGAGAAGGATTCTTTCTCTGTTTGGAATTAGTATTGTCTGTGCAGAAGTCTGGCACTCTCTGTTGTTAGGCTGCATACACATGTGCAATAATTGTTGTTGAAAGGAAACTTTCACGATCATTTCCAACGGCAAACTACTACAGGATGCATGAATGAGTGCTGTACATATAGCACCGTTCTGATTTATAGAGAGGGGAGGGGAAAAACAACGGAGCGGCACCCTGCTGCGCTCTCTCCACTTCACTTTCATTAGGATCGTTCATCGTCCATGCATCTGCCAGGACGGTCGTTCCGACAATGGACGACGGGTGCTGTACACGCGCCAGATTCTCACCCGATATCGGCCCTGAGTTCATTATCAGACGAAAAGTGTGTACATAGCTACAGACCTATAGTGTTTCAGTTCAAGCTTGTGCTTCCTTCTGATTTGAAACTTTTGACTCGTGCTGTGTGCCGAATATCTGCAAGAAGATCCCTGCTTCCGCACTGAAAGCAAAGATCCTTCTATGCTGCTGGCAGTGCACATGCTTTTCTATTCAATGGCTACTTTCTGCAGTCCTGTAGGCAGGACTGTGTTTCTCATACTATTTTCTATAGAATTAGAAAAACGGTCCCAGAGCTGCAACTTTTCCATATGAAATGGCAGCTCAAACCTGTTATTTTTAGGAGGTTGTAAAGTTTAATATTGCCTCTTATTTCGGCAACAAATTTAACTGGCAGTGGTACATTACATTGTCATATAGTGAAAAAGGTTGGAGGTGCGGGAAGGATTGTAGTCTGGAAAAGTACCATGTGGTAAAAAGGTAACAGTAAGACCTACTATTAGATCTGTGTGTTCAATCTTTTACAGCCATTTTTAATGAGAAGTAAAATTATAGATATACCAAGTGACTAACTACCAATATTAAACAAAATATTTTTTTATACTTTTTTTCAGTCGAAATGCAAGCTCATTGAGGCCTGCAGACCTCTTGTCCTTAATACTCATAGTTCAGGATTTGTACCCTGGATTCGGTGCCCCGCAAGTTCCTGGCCAGGTAACCGGTAATCGGTCACAGAAAAGTCTGGTAAACCTAGATATCTCTTTTCCTTTCTAGTAAATGACACTCTTACATAAAATTCAAGGTTCCTATATGTCTGGGAAGGTTCTCTTGTATTCAGATCTTTGTAAATCTAGTAGTAGTTAGTTACATTCCACTAGACTTGTTCTTGTAATGGTAAAGACATTTGTACAAAAAATAGTCTGGTTAAAGGTGACTGCCTACTACTAGAGAAGGTTAGATTTTTAGGCTCCGTGGCTTTAGTGTCTACATTAGAAATGATTTACTGCAATTAACACCTTTCGGTTCTCATAGGAAATGTTTCTAATTTCCATAGAAAAACCGGACTTATACCCAGTCCTGGTATTTAATCATTTTATTTTCACAGTATGGCTTCAATACATAGTTAGACATTGTATTACTATTTCAGGACATAGAAGACAATGTGGCCGCAGAGGAGTATTTCACCCCTAATCCATCCCCAAGTACCACAAGTTCAGGTTTGTTTCTCAAGGATCCCAGGGATCTTTTATTGTGTCTGTGACTGGAATAAAAGATCTTTCTCTATAAAATGACTAATTTGATGCTGCATTTAATTTTCAAGGTGGAAGCTGGATGGATGATGCATCGTCCACCTCTAGCCAGGGAGATCCTGAAATCCAGGTAAAGTTCAATTAAAAATGTTTAATTGTATCTATTGCCAATATGACAGATCTATGCTAAGTAATATCCTTTTACTATTTTTCCCCTCTAGATTGCAGAAGACAGTTTAAAGATTCTGTCTGGTCCTTTGCCTGAATCCACTAACACAAGGAGGGTATTTCTGGATGCCAACTTGAGGGAAGGATATTGTCCTATGATGCCTCATTCTATGTATTGTCTACCACTATGGCAAGGGATGTCCCTGGTTCTCCTGACAAAGGTAAATGGCAACACAGTACATAACAAACCAGTGCAATAAATTAACAGGACAGACACACTATTATCCTGCAGTCACTTCAGCTATTATTTATCTAGTACGCCTGGACATAAAAAAAGTTCTTAATGTCAAACTTATATCAGGGACATTCACAGAACAGAAAACTGCTTCATACATGAAAATTCAGTCAAATAAATTGTTGCAACTATTCTCTGTGTATTGTGATGTCCTGCCTGGTATGATTCTGGTGACATTCAGCCTCTATAGAACCCATACCAGGTGTGTTTACATGGATGGATAAGTTTATTTTTAATAGTGTAGTTGACTAAAATAAATGACTGTAACTTTCCTACCTTTGTGCAGTTCTCTGGGAGTCAGCTCGGACTGTCTTTGTATCAGCTCTTGGATGGATTCAGTATGATGGAGAGGAAGCTCTTGGAGGGGCAGGACATGCAGCATATTATACGGTCACATCCCTTCATGGCAGACCTGCGGCAAAGAACAGACAGATTTGTTAAAAGCCTTGGTGGTCGTGAAACCCCAGTACGACATCCCTTTCTGTTTGTTCTGTTTGTTTGTTTTTATTCATACACTTTCTGTCTAATAGGATTTGTTTTTTTTTACTTGTGTGTGGAGTGATGTATTAAAAGGGACCTAACTTATTAGGACAAGGTCTGCTTAAGGCTGGCACAGATGTGGCATACACATTGCTCAATGTTTATTAGTTTAGTTTTGACCTACTGATAAACAGCCAAAATGTCAGGCAGCAACGAAATTAAAGCAAAAAGAGGGTAAATATTTTGAGTCCTTATCCATTATTACAGTTAAGGAATTATTATTTAGGGTCTCAACAGTTATTTTTTTATTTAACCTTTTTTCTTCAAAACTGTTGTCTGGAGCGTTCAATCAAAAACCACTGTAAAATAGAAACTAATTATTTCACCAATATTGTATTCTGTGTTCCAAGCTGCGTCAGTAGAAAGTATCTCTTTATTTAGTTGCAGAATACCTGGCTTGAATTCAAGAATAAAGCTTTCTCCAGAAATGAGACAGGAACTCCAGCAGAGTAAGTACAAATAAATACAGCCATCTTTGCATAACATTATTCTGTGTGCAACACTATGAGGCCTGAACATAAAAGAGTGCTATTGTTCCATTTTATGGTTGTCAGGATCTTTACACATTATGTGTGCTTATTCACAACATTTCTCAGCTGAAATAGCTTCTGTTCTGTCTGATTTGTGTGATCTGTTGTCACTTCAGGAATGTCTGTTTATCTGCTACTTGTTTACTGGCATGTGTTACTTTTCCTTCACCACATTGAATCTAAGTGTGCAGAGTTTAATACAGACTGGTTTATTCTATGTGTGTAAGGTCTTTATTACCATATGACCATTTACACGTATAGTGAAGGTCTAAGAAGAAGCAAATGGCCCTGAATTAACATTATGTGGAGTACAGTACTGCAACTCGCATTACAAGTCCAAACTACTAAGGGTTTAGTGCTCATCATAGAGATCATCTAAATTATTTCTATACTTTCCAGTGTTCCAGAACAGGATAAATCATAATGTCAGTCATGCCATTTGCTTGGTTTTTACTCTGGGCAGCATTTAATTGCAGAATGTTTCCCGTGTTTAGTGTTGTCCGTTTTAGAATTTTATATCTTTACAAAGTGTGAAACATGTGCAACATAAATTATTTTTTCAAATGTGATTTTAAATAAAACATAATTTTTGCACTGGTATTGCTTGAAATAGCACTAAGTATTTTACTGATTTTCTTTGAATGTTTTAGCTGTACTACATGTTCACGTTAAAGCAGGAGAAGGAATTTAAAACACCTCTAAATTTGGTCACCTTACTTACCCAGGCCTACAAAATTTCCTCTGCAAACTGAGTTTCTAAAAGTCTGTTTTTGCTAGGCATATCCCCATGTTTGGGCCGATTAATTAGTTTATTGTACCATGAGAAATATTCATACCCAGCGTTTGCAAGGAGCTCCAACAGCAGGTGCTTTTTACATTTTGAAACAGTGGGATTCTGATGTGTTTACAGGACTCTGTTATGACTCTGAAGCTAAGATGTTCCCAACACAATAACAGCATGCCAGTCTTTTAGGAATGATTAGCATATTAATAAACTAATGTCTTACCACATGAAATGTTTTTGCTTTAGTTTTATTAGTCAACTGAGAATTGCTTTTTAATTTTAATATCGGATTGCCTTAGCATGCTGTTTCTTTCTGCAGGCTTAATGACCTGATGTCCAGGCTATACATAGATCTCTAAAGAATCACTTTAGGCTAGCTTAAATAGAAACAAATAGGTTGTACTTTAGGCTTTGATAGCACTTTGTGTTCAACATGTAAAGGACCACATACTGGAAAGTATGGCTTACATGTGGCTAATATTACTCTCATATGGCCTGTGAGAACTTGCATAGTAAATAGCAGTTCTTAAAGGATTCAGCGTTTGTATGAGGAGGAAGTGATTAAATGTATGAGTTCCCTGTTTAGAAACCTTTCTTCATTCTAAACCTAGTGTAAATCATTGTTTGCGAAAGGGAAAACCACTTTTAATCTTTCTGATTTGTTTATTTTCCATTGCTAGTGCATTTCTCTGACCACAGAATAAAAAACATACAAACAAGGAAAGCACCTTTTCAAATGTTCATGAATATATTGGTACCTTGATATTCTGATGATATTCTGAAAAATTCTGATAGGTGCCTAATGAGTGAATTAATTTTTAATTTGTAATCAGTTTTGATTTTGTTGCTAGCTACATAATAGCTAGGCATATTGTGTTCCTGGATTTAAGAATTGTTTAGGCTAGTACAAATCTCGACCTAAATGTTGGTATTACTGGGTGAAAAAAAAACAAACTAAGAAATATGGTAACCAAATAATATAGTAAAAAAGGTCAGAACCCCTTTCAGAAGTATAGGGCTTGCATTTCTATTTAACAGTAAATACGTTTTTTTGTAGCAAAAATGTTCAGAAAGTACCGGTAGATGTTACTTGAAATTGCTCTTGGTAATTCCTACTCCTTCTTTACAGGCTTGCTCAAGCATGTAAAAATGTGAAGCATCAGCTGTGCTCTGTGTATCGCCAACTATTCCTGAGTTCTCCAATAAGTGGTACACATGCCCTGCCTTTAAATATGCAGACGCGAGTCAGGAAACATGTCCAGTAAGTAATGTAGTCATATATTGGAATTTTCAATCATTGGTGATATAATACAGGTTGAAGCCCCAATATTATTCTTTGTATTTAAAGCTGTGTTAAGAAAGTTACTGTAGAACAATGCCATTGTGGGTTTGTTCAAGTGACACAGATATGTAACCAAATGTTTACAGCAATGGGTCCCACACACTTAGGACAGCAGTATTCTACCAGCACACCCTGTTCAGTGTTGGGTTATGCGATTAAAGTATGGAGTACCATCAACCTAAACTGCCAACTGTGAGGTCCCTGGTTAAATGACCAATCCCCAAAACAGATAAACCGAAGGGGGTGTATTTGGAAGAAAACCAGACAAAAGTCATGCATGAAAGGCCAGTCAGTCAGGCAAAAAACCCAAGGGAGTCAGAAGGTTTGTAGTTGAATGAGAACAAGCTAGTGCTTGATCTAGGGAACAAACGAAAAATAGTCAAACAAAATTGAGTGGGTAACAGCAAATCAAGAACAAATGCATTCCCTAGCAATAAAAATAGCATTTACTATGCCAGGCAAGGCGACCATGTTCCAGTGCAGCTTTAAGGCAGATCTTACCAACTAGGAGGTTCATTTGCAGAGACAAGTGGGGTGAAATGGCTCAGAGAGCATGGATCCACCTCCAGAACTGGAGAGTGATACATACTTTTGTTTTAGGTTATGTTTTATGTATGAAAAAGTGTTTTACAATGCATTGGGAACAATTCTGTTTAAATAATGATATATTAGACACCCCTTCTAAGTTGTTAGTGTGCTGAATGACATGGACATTAAAGAGATTTGTTTTTTACATTTTATATTTTTCAGGGAGAAGTTGATGGATTGGAAAGACTTTTTGCTGGTGAAGAGTAAAAGGAATATAACAATGGTCACATATCCTTTTACCACTGAGAAAAACTGCAGTTTTTTTTTACTAGATTACCAGTAATAACCCAAAGGCCCTGTCTACTTACATAGATATTTTCTATACACCTACGTTGGGTAACAGAAAATTTTAGATATCATGAACCTTGTTTACATTGTCCATCTTTCATAATTTAGAGTTCTTAGGATTACAGTTAAATTGCAGCCCAAATGTATATAGTGCAGCCTACCAGTAGTTAGACGTGGTACCTGCATTAGTTTTCTTTTTTAGGGTTTTATTTGGTCATTTGTTCAGAAATGCACTTCTGGCATTTGGCAACAAAGCTTACTCACAGTACTAAATCTAAAGATGAGTAGAGGTTATAAACTAGTACAGGAACCTATTAGGTCTAAAGAAAATTTTCCCCCTCCTTATCTCCATTAACATGGGGGTCCTGTAGTTCACAGAACTGAATTAGGCAAGGCTAACAATAATGTTTGAACGAAGATTTCAGAATGCAGAGGACAGTTCTGAATTTCTGGGAAGATCAACAGGTAATTTTTTTATAGACCCATTGAAACAAAGGTGGCAAATGAGCCAACTATTCTTAGGGGTTACAAACACGTTAAAATGGAACTAAACCTGGTATACTCACTTGTTCCCTGTCCCACCATCTTCTTCCTTTTTCACTTCCTGCGGGCAAACTATAGCTGTTTTGATTGGCTGGGGCAGGATGACTTATGCACAGTGGTGGAAGTTCATTTATTCCCGGCACTGCAAGGGGAGGCGGAATTTCTGGGAATCCTGGCAACCAAAGATAAGTTACCCATGCTCAGATACCCAGAGCAATCAGGTAGGTAGGAGGGATTATTGCAGAAATCGCCAGTTCCTTTCTGCAATAATGACCTGCCTGATGGAGAAATTTAAAAAGTAAAACTTTTTTTCTGCTTTAGGGTAAGATTTGATTATCTGCATTCTATCCTTCAGTCTGATTATCTTAGTCTTGGCTGGTGGTAAAGATGGGAAATTCCTCTGTGTTGCTCCAAAATGCGGTATAGATTAGAACTGTGTTTCAGATGAAACTTCAAATGTAATTTAAAGTTGATATGTTGTCAAGGCACGATAGAAATTCATGCTGCTTCTTGAATTAGTTTCTCTCCTGTCTATCATGAAAGTCAGCAGCCAGTCTTTTCTATCCCTATATAAAAGGAGTACTAGAGCAGAATAGACAACACATCTATTCTATAGTGCTATTACTCTACTACTTCCATAACTTTTTTTATGTTGCTATGTGCTGATGTCCTCTCGATCTGCAAATTCAATAAACAAAAGACATTTTTTGTGAAATGATCATGAGATTTAAATAGCACTGTACACAAAGGTGCTGTATTAGGACAGGTTTAGATCTTCTTCAGGATCCAGTGATCCCTTGGTGTTTCCCTTGCCTGGCACATTGCCAGTCTGGCACTGCAGTGCTGGGTCTTAAATCATAAGTGTATGAAGATTTGATAGCTGGCAGCAGTGATTGGTATCGGTGCCTCTATTCATTCTCTTAGAAGCTGTCACAGGGAGATGCTACCTGGCAGCGTGTACATGGCCAGGAGGCAGTGCGGTTCCCTGGCATGAGAAAACAGTAAATGCACCACAAGCTCCAGTGCCATTTGGCTTCAGTCTCATATTATGTGGGTCAAGCACAGTCTTGAGCATGGAGTCAGACAGGGGAATCGATAACAACTGAGCTGCAGCATGAAATATCACCAGGCACGCCAGTCAACATTAGCACAATGTTAGGTAAATGCAATACATTTGCTTAGCATGTGTGTATTAAGCTGTTTGGCTCAGTGTGCTATTATGCTTCAGGGGCATCTCAGTCAGCAGTAGTAAAGGTTTCCTGCCATGTGCTCCAGGAAAGCCTTTTCTACCTTTTGTTTATATTAATTTTTTGTCACTCAGCATCTGTAGTACATAGGATGAATACAGATAACAATGTTAGACAATAAAGTTTTCTTTTATAGCAAGAAAAGGCAATAAAACTGTTATTAATGTAAATGTATGAGATTAGAAAGTAAAAGATGTATAAATAGTAAGACTGGCCATTATTCAGTAATCCTAAATTTAGCTGGCAACTGCATTTCCTAACATCTAACACTAGATGGCTGTATTTCCACCTTCTCAGCCCTTTGCTGTGCAGCCATGTAAATTGTTTCCTATTTTATCTGAAACAGATCTATAGTGATACTTAAATGTGAATAAATAAACCTATAAAGCACAACATTCACAACTAGAGTATTAATTCAGATGAGGAAGTATTAAGTACTTGAAAGACTGATAAAAAGAATGTTATGTAAACTCTGGCATTGAATTTTTTTTTTTTTACTGAACACTTAAGTGATCTTGACATGATAATTCTGGGCATACTAACATATTCACTAATGTTTTCAGGCTGTCTACACAGGTAGAAGAAAGAATTATATGATATTAAAAAATAAATGAAAACGTGACTATGCTGGCCATAAATCGCCCTTGGTGATGAAGAAGCCTGTCTCCCAACCAGTGTTAAAACAATTCACAATGACTTTCTATTCCTTGTAATATGTATCTCTATGACTCAACAGCGTTTGATAAAGAGCACAAATTCCTAGCAATAGTATGTCAATGAAGTGTGCCCTGTAGTGACATGGAAGCTAATGGAAGGAAATTCTGAGTTCTGAGGGGGCACAAGAAATTGGCACTCAGAAGTGTATGTGATGATAAACGATTCATTACCCTATGGGGCTGATTTATTAAAACTCTCCAAGGCTGGAGAGGATACAATTTCATCAGTGAAGCTGGGTGATCCAGCAAACCTGGATTGGATTTATTTCAAGTCACTTGCTAGCAAATGTTTTAAATCGTGGACCAGATCCATTCCAGGTTTGTTGGATCACCCAGCTTCACTGATAGAAGTGTATCCTCCCCAGCCTTGGAGAGCATTTATAAATCAGGCCCTATGATGAAAAAAAACTGAGAATGCAATATTTACCTTAACCTCTCTGTTCCACTTACTTGGAAGACTTTCCTGGCCTGGTGCATTTTATTTATGTGGATCGCACAGTAGGACAAATGCTGGCCCCATCCATAAACATAGAGGATAAATCCACTTCTGAGCTCGGGAACAGTGTATTGGCAAATTTCATAAAAAATAAGGTATTTTCTGTGAAAGCGTTGGCTGTATCTATTGTGCTTACTGGGCAACATTAATGGATGACTCTGCACATCATTAAACAAGAGTAACAGAGCGTTTTGCAAAAGTCTAATAGAAGGCAAACGTGCCTAAGGTTAGAATTATTTGTAAAGTAAAGATGTGGAAAGCATGACAAATCTAGTTTTTTTTTCTGGTGATATTTTACCATTGTAATGTGTCATAGAAAGTAAATGACCTGCTCTATTCAGCAGTGTCTAATAAATAAAATAAAATCTTTCACAAGAAAGTTTGCGTAATCTGACAATTCTGACCTGGTTCTAAAAGTACAACCTGCCTGGTTGGTGTTCTGATCCTCCGGCTTTAATACCTTCTGAATCACTGACCCAGAATGAGGATGCAGATAATTGTGTCACCTTTATATGATTCTATAAGATTCGCAAAAAAAAAAATATATATATATATATATATATATATATATATATTTTTTTTTTTTTTCACGATGATATACACAATTAATACACAGGAATACAGGCTCAATGTGGTGTATAGGTCCTGGTCAGAAAAAAAAAGTATTAAAGCATACACGCAATACGCTTGGGGCACATTTGTATAAATGTGTATACCATGGGTGTTCATACACAGGAACAAAGTTTACCGTGACAGCGAGTTTAATCACACTTCCTTATGCATGGGTGTGCAGAAAGATTTTTTTTTTTTTTTTTAAACCAATAGTGCAGAATATTGCAGTAAATGAAGTATACTTAATCCTGATTTGTGAAACCAATCGGGCTTTTTGTTAAAGGGACATATAAACATCCTTCATGGATATGATGGCTATGATGTCCCCCTGGGTGAACATTGTCACTAAGCTGTGGTCAGATGACCCAGGGGAGGGTCATGATCATCATTAAATGTATGCTTTGTGTACCTGCCTGGTATTTGGATTCAACTTTTTTAATGTGTTTGATGTGTACCACACACCACTACATTGAAGGTGTCAAAACAATCTGACAGCTGCCTGGGCTACCTTTTAAATGTACCAACAGGCTTAAGGCTTAAGTGCAGGGTAATCTGAGCATAGGTAGTGCAAGTATATTATCTTTTTTTTCTGATTTACAGTATTTGTGCTACTGTTTAATGTAACAAATTGCAACTACCGCCATTTCTATTCTATGTGCAAAAAATAAATAAAATTTAAAGGTTCAGGTTAGAGGTTCAGGTTAACTTAGTTCAGGCACCATAGAAATGTGTAGGTAGGTCAGTCCGAATGAATTTCACATCAAACAACTACTGATTTCATTGAAGGAGTAACATCCAAGGCTTGAGAATACCTCTTGCTTAGCGAGCCTGAAGCTTTGGGAGATAAATGACTTGCGTATTCCTCTCCCAGAATCACATTGTTAGGTCTACACTTTTGCACTCTGTGCCACCTCCCTAACTGATGGGGAATTTCCACCTGTAGTTATTTCTATATGTGGAAACCTCTTTAAACTTACCACAGGATGACTAAGATTTTTTTGCTAAGAATACATTAAGCCCTATCTGAAATTAATAGTACTTTTTCCTACTATTTCACTTCCTTTTGTGATTCATGTGAAATGTAAAGAAAAATCACATTAATTAGATATTTGTATGTGTCAATTGGTGTAAACAAGTTACACATATTCTATGCATCGCTGTACATTCAGGCGTTACATATTTTCTAATAATATCAAATATCATTAGCAGGAATAGCCTCTGGTAGGCCAGAAGTCTAAACTTGAAATATTTATCACAAACAATTAACAAAACCGTTCAGACAGGAAGGGTCTGGTTATATGCTAAATGGGGTCTGTTTTTTTTTTAAATAAGTTTCCATTTCTCTTTCTTACTGCGAATTTCTGTTTTTGTTTATTGCATAGATATGGTTTCCTGTAACTTTATGTAATATCTACAATGTATGTATGTGATGTATATCTACAATAATTTAGTTAAAATGATTTTACAGACTCTATTATCACTTTTTGTTTTTTGTTTTTTTTAGATTTGGTCACTTATAGGTCTGTCTCGAAGATACCTTCAGAAAGGCTACACCACGCTAACTTTTCGTGATGGGGATTATTACTGCTGCTACTTCCTGTGGTTTGAGAATGAAGCTGTAAGTGGTTTGCATGAGTTGTATGTGAATATCTATATATATAATGTGTATATATATATATATATATATATATTTATATATCATTTCCTCTCTTACTGGAAGTATATAAAAAGCTACACATTTTCAGTTAATACAGAATAATGTATTATATATCACTAGAGTATAAGAAGCTGGAAGATTTATTTTAATACAGGACTTCACATACTTTAATATGACAATTTAAATAAATCTGGTTTCACTTGCTGCAAGAAGTTATAATGTTTTTTATGAAGCTGTCCTATACTGATTTTCAGACACTCCATCTATTGACTGTCTCCTTGTTTTAGAACTACAAACTGGCAATTCAAATGAATAAAAAGTAGTTCTTTACACTGTGTTAAATGTCAGCCAGCAGAAATTAGTGGCTTCCATGTTTTCTGTTTTGCTTAATCAATGGCGGACTTCTGAAGTTTACCTAGGTTCTTGTGATGATATCACTATTTACTGTAATATATTTACTGGTTGTTGGGCAGCGCAACTCATAACAATGCTCTAGAAGAAGCATGTAAAACTTGTGTTATATGGATCGTATGCTTTGCCATTCCAAATCATCTTCATGCACATACCGTATTCGTATTTCTGCTGCCAGAGAAAAACCTTCCCCAAATGATTGCTCTGTGCCATTCAAGTCGGTTTTTAGGAAATGTTCTAAAAGCTCATTGTAACACTCCTAAAATACATGATACATGAACGATGTGTGTTTTTGCAGTGAACAAGCCCTCATTCTTTTGTGCCAAATTATGCCTTAGTGTACTGTACATCACAACCAAGCATGTCTTTTGAGTGATTTTTTTTGTTTTCTTTTTGACAGGGCGAAAAACTTGAAGTCATTGATGTTCCAGTGTTGGGGGACGATTCTGCTCCTATAGGAATGCTAGCAGGAGACTATTACAGGTGATTGTTGACAATTGTTTGGTATTTATTCACAAAGACAGACTAGGCTTAAAAAAACCCTTGAGTAGAAATTGTTGATGAATTTTGATGCCTTCGGCTGTGTACACACGTTAGATTGTTTTCGTTGGAAAGGATCGTGAAAGATGAATGAACAAGCAGAGTACATACAGCGCCCTTCTACTCTATAGAGAGGGGAGGGGGAAAACAAGCAAGTGGCTGCGCTCTCCTCCCTTCACTTGCATTGAGGGCGTTTTTTGTCCCTGGATCTGCCGGGACGAATCCAGGAACGACGTCAGACAGCCGCTGTACACATGTCAGATTTTCGTCTGATACCAGCCCTGAAGCGAGAATCGAACGAGAATCCTCTGACATCTGTACGTAGCCTTAGACTGCCTTGGAAACCCTAAATACCCGAATGCACTAATATGCAATAGCTTCCAGAGTCTGGAACCACAGCAGCTGGTTAATATTTGCATGTCAGCATTTTCTTGATTGCTCTAAGGTACATAGGAACGCAGCAGTGACATATAAGATCGTGCCAACTGTAAGGCACAATGCTAACATTGTTCTGTGGAACCATATGTGTTTACTGCCCTACAACAATCTGAGCAAAGTATATAAATCTAGACAGGTTCTCTTTCCTACCCATCTTGCCAATGGTTTTGGTATGGCAGTTCACGAAAAAGATATAATATTTTCTTTCCCGAAGTGTTCCTATGGGGTTTTCTGTTTTATAGTCTTTTCACAATGTTTGGTTTAAATGTTAATTAGATTCAGAGTATCCTTCTGTAACTTACTTCACTATTTCATTATTAAAGGTAAAATGTCTACACTGTGCAAAGCTGAAGTAACTGGGGAATAACACAAAATAATCAGCTTCTGAAATAAAGCAGGGGGTTAAAAAGGGAATACTTTGCATTGCATGTGGATCTTGTGCTCCATGTGGTTCCCAGTGGTCCATTTACTTTCTATCCCAAAGGATCCTATGGTCTGGTATTTGCATAGCTGTAATCACTTGCATAGACATGTAGAATTGCGTTGTTAGGGGGGGCGTAGTAAAAGCAGGGGTTTCTTGGAGGGCTTTCAATGTACAGCAGAAGTTTGGTCACTGTGGTGCTTACTACATGAAAGTGTTGTTTTTCATTGTGTCTGGCTGCTTCAGATTTATTTTAGATACAATTATCCACTCAAGATTATTTTTTCACTGGCCTGTTCGGATTTTTTTTTTTGTTTACAACCCACATGTTCAGTTGTTGCAAATTGAAATATTAATTTCACTTATGTAGATTGGCTTGTGTTTTTCAACTTCAGCTATTGTGGTCATTTTAATGGTAGCTTAATAAAACTTTTAAAGGTTTTCACTCCCTCTTAGTGCTTAAAATATGCATGGACATAATAAGTGTTATGTCTGTGGCTTCGGCAGATCTCCCTGTTCTAATTGCTGTTGTCTCTAAGATATGTTGCATTAGGGATATCTGTGTATCCACTTCTCCTTTTTGCATAGGCATAAACATAACTGCTTGGCCAAATGTTTATGGAGCTTCCAGTGGACAGCAGTACCTGAGGGAGGATGAAATCCAACTACTTGTCCAGTTATCCTCCTAAATAGTTGTGGCCGGCTTTATACTGAAGTGTCATTACATTTTACATATTAATACTCTGGGTAAATGACTGATCTGATAAAGCTTGTGACTGAACAGTTGTGATCTTTTAAATATAATGTTGTGCTTGTTAAAAAAAAAAAATCACTTTTACTCTGCTGTAGTGTTCTGATGGTAATGTGTGGATTGTAGCCATTGTGGATTGTAGGTAATGTGTTGGATTCTCCTTTCTCTTTTACACGTTGATAGTTGAAGTGGATTGACATTAAAAACTGCTAAATTGTCATGCAGTGTTGAGGAGTTTTCTAAATGGCTATTTGACTGGCACCATTTGTTGAATGGTATAATCTTTCTCATTGATCTTCGTAGGGGAAGTGTGACTTTAGGGCATAACATTTGGGGGTTAATTCTCTCAGTGAAAGTGTTTAAGGCTGCTCAGTACACCAACCGTGCGGACAGTCAAAGCGCTCTATTGGGAGTGGAAATCCAATTATTTACTTTAGCTTTGGATAAAGTTGGAAAGATTAATGTTTGTCTATCCAAAGTCTTTCTTTTTTTTCAGTTTTGTGTTTTTGGTTCAATTGGAAACGTGCTGTTTGGAGCCTGCTAGTAGTAAGGAAAAATCTACAACTGCAATACACAGTAAAAAGCCTGGCAGTACCTAGACAGTTAATGAGCCCTGAATAAGGAACAAAAATAATCTTTTGTCAAAAGCTAAGACATGCTCTAATGTACACTTTATCTCTTCACAGTTTTGACCTGTCACTTAGACAGGAAATCAGGGTAAATCTCCTAAACAGGAGGATGCACTATACTTGTTTGTGACACTGTTATGGTAGATACGGCATTATGGTAGATGGCATTATATGTGCAAAGTTAAACTGCTTTTTTCATTTCCTTCCTGTACTCCTTCTTCTATTACAACAAATAAATATACACTAAATTCAAATAATTAAAATTGTGTGTTGGCTTATCATAATACCCTAAACCCAAAATAAATTCTTTCTGTTCATTTGCATTTTCTAGCAAATAAGAATACTACTAATCAGTAATTCTTTATCTGTGGCTATCTAGGCTGAGATCTATTTTACCTATGTATTTATTTTTAATTTGGTCCCCTCCTCATTGTGTTCTGTGCTGGTGCCATGGAAGTTGAATTTTGTAAAGTAGCGCATGCTGGGATAGGTTTAGTGACAAAAAACTTCCCTCCACTCTGCTAATCACTTGTGATGTCATTAAAGAGGAACTAAACCCTGTTCTGGTTTCCTCACAGGGCACTGCCATCTTCTTCCTTCTTCTCTTCCTGGCCTTCTTAATTGGCCAGGCTGAAATGATGGAACTCCCATGCAGCTGCTCAGAGGTTTATTGATTCTTAGCACGTTTAGTGGAAACCAGGAGTTCTGGGAATCTTGGCAACCAAAGCTGAGCTGCACATGCACATCTCAGCTTTTTTGTCAGCTTTCAGGTAGGAAGCATTGCTGTATCACCTGTCCCTTCCTGCAATGTTGACCTTCCTAAAGCATTTTGAAAAGTGGAATTTTATTTCCGCTTTAAGAATTGCTCTCTGCACATATGCTATGTTATCACTGAGAATTTCATACAAACAAATGTCATGGTGCCAGACCTCTTCAATACAGAGTAAAATCGGGAGCTAATGCTTTGTCAGAGAAAGCTAAAAAATAAAAGAATGATATGAAACTCAATGTGACACAGAAGAAAAGATGATGACCATGTTGGGGGATGCTGGGTCTATAAGTATGTTATTTATATACAGCAACAAAGGTAAGGGAAGATTTAAAAACAAAAAAGGTTGTTGACTTGGGAATACCACTTAAAAAAAAAATTGCAGACTGTAAGATCTTGGCCTTCAAGCAGCGAGAATTTTATTTGGAGGTATTGAGTTTGTGATGCATGTATATTATATAGTCTGTCGCCCCATGCAATGTTGTCGTTCACATGTAATTTCCTAATGTTTTGACTTAAAGTTCATTTTTTTCTGTCTAGGAAGCTTCTTCGCTATTACAGCAAAAACCATCAGGCGGAGCTGGTGAAGTGCTATGAGCTGCTAACAATGCATCTGGGCATTATCCCATCAGATTTTATCATACAACAGTGCCATGACCTGGCTCGCAAACTATGGGAGCCTTCTCATATACCTCTTCTATGAAGCATGAAACCAGCAAATCGGATAATCTCAACAGCCCACACCAAGCTCAATGTTATGCAGCGATAAATATCTACTGAGCTTTAGAATAGAACTCCTAGTCTGAAATGGCACTGTGTACATATCGCAGTCTACTGCTCTAATCCCTCAGTTCTGTGCTAATTTAAAACAGAAAAAAATGCTATAATCTAGTTAGGCTCAGTATACACATATGGAAGTTTTACCTGCAAGGAATTTTATTTTTTCCATACAGTTTCCTCAGATCTACAAAACTCTGCCACACCACAGGTTTTGTCTGGAAGGGTAAAAGACTTTCTTCTTTTTTTGCTGCTGCTGGACAATGACATTAGAGACAAGCTCAACACTGTTCTCTCTTTCCAGTGTGTCCCTTGTTAGCACATGAGCACTAAAGCACGGGTAAGCTCTCTGTGCTGCTTCTCCCACTCTGAGCTCTGCTGTACAGGGGATTGCAAAAGGCTGATACTGCTACATTTTCAGACACTTCTTGCATTTAAAAACGGATAAATGTATTGGTGTATTAATACATACAAAGCAGCAGAATGTGTGCCTTTTATGTGTCTAAATGTTACCTTTAGCATTACGGTTAAGGATTATTGGTTGGTTTGTTTCAGAAACGTATCTTTACCCATACAGGCTTATTTGAATACAAAATTAGCTGAAGACAAGTCAAATGTAGGTCAGGTTCATTCTGAGTTTGGAAGTTTCTAAAGCTGATATCAAATGCATTTACCCATTAAAGCTCATTGACACAGGCCCTTATTGTGGCTATAAACAATACATCGCTAAGACAGCAAATTTATAGTAAAATCAGGATACAGCTGTAGGTATGTAGACACCTCCTTGTTAACTAATATTTAGGAGGGTGTCATTGGCTGGTTTAGATATGCCTTGTGTTTGTTATTCATTTTAAAAGTGGTATGATCATAACTTCAGGGGTTGGGTAAGGTTGCAACTTTTCTATGTAAATGCAAGTTATTTGGTAGATACATTTAAAATAAAGATATCTGGTTGAGAGAAAATAATTCTGTCGGCATCTCATGGTCTACTGAAGCATTCACTCATTGTATTGTGGAAGACATGAAAGTAAAAGTACTCTATCTACTTTATTTCACAGGGTTTTTGCAATGTACAATAATGCATAGTATGTATTCAAAAGTACCGTTTATAATATAAGTAAAAAAACAAAATGTATTTAGATTTTGTTGATTACAAGTGATCATTAAGACTTTAGTCCACACATACATGACAGACATTTTCAACTCTTCTTCCTCACAGGCAACTTTGGGTCAAACCACAATTTTGTGAATTTTTGTGTGTAAAAGCAATGCAAGTTATGGGTTCTACTGCATAGTACTGCCCTTAGATCGACATTCTAAACACATCAATCAGAACATCTTCAAACCACTACAAAAATCTCTTAAACTTGACTTAAATGTATACAATCGGATCATTTAAGAATGAATCGGTTCAAAATAACTAAACCCCAAAGCAGGTACAAAATGTTGTACAGATGGCACAAATAAAATAAATATACCATATATCATCATACCACCGTGGAGGTTCAATAACAAATAATTACCATACTACATATCTTTTGGCAAAGATTGCTTCAACAAATTGTGAAGGTCCTCCAACTTTTCTTCGTCCAAAACCCTATGTATAGATATAAAAACTCACTCCAAATATACAGTTGGTACATATGGCTAGAGTCTAAACACCAGTCACCTGAAAGCTTTATAAATATCCAAAATAACTTGAAACCATAGAAAATTAGCAAGGTATCACAGAAAATGATTCTACTGACTGGTGTTGCCCCTTGCACATAAATTTAGATCCCCTGTTAATTATATGTACAGGAGCCAGAGGAGTATGTTATAAGCAAGATTATATATATATATAGATATATATATATATATCTCTCTCTCTCTCTCTCTATATATATATATATATATATATATATATATATATATATATATATATATATATATCTAATATGGCTTAAACCGTATTTGTTTCATCTTTTAGGCTGGATGTCAAATCTCCTTCTTCCACCCTTCCATCTACCAGTTTTTTGTTTTGGAAACATCTCTTTTCATACTATACCCTAATAATATAACCTTTCTTTTGTAATGTAAGATAAAAGTGAAAAACTGAGGCCTGATGAAATGCCTGATCCAACAGGGATTACACATGTATCCAACCCCTTACTCCTTCTTCAGACTCGGCACCCTGATCACCACTTCAACAGGTATCCCAACACACTATTATCTCTAAAGTCATGGAGTTATGGGACTTTGCAAAGTCAAAAAGCAGAGGGATCAGAAGTGGAAACTTTAATCCTGGCACTTAAAGTGTCTCAGCTGCAGAGGGGCAGAAATTGATATAGCACAGATTAATATAGCCAACCATCAGGCTGCACGGTTGGCTCAGTGGTTAGTACTCTGGCCTTTACAGAACTAAGTCACAGGTTCGGCCAGGTTTGTATTTTGTGTCTGCATAGGTTTCCTCCAACATCCCAAAAAACATGCAATTAGGTTAAGCGGCCTTCCTTGTGCTGGCATTAACATTTCATGTTTACCTATTCAAAATGAAACTTGTTGATCTGCGTCATGTGCTTTTCAAGAATAAAGAATAGAAAAGGAAATCATTTAATCCTTTTCCACAGGAACTCTAAAGCTGGTATGGTATAAATGACTAAAATAACTCAATACTTTGTTTACTTAGATTGTACTTGTATCTACACTTAAATCTTAGTTTATATATATATATATATATATAAATATATATATAGATATATATATGAATAAAACTAAGATAAAAACTAACTTGTTGGTATGTTTGGCATAGACTACAAAAACATCACTTGAATGGCAACTCGTCACTCTTTTTTCCCCTTTTGGGTTAATTTACACTTACCTCCTGTTTTTAGCTTGGTTAATAGCTGTTATTGATTTGACTTTGCCAGGAATTTTGTTCCTACAACCAAATCTTTGACTAATGTCACTGCCAAAAAGCCCCTTCTATTGAAGTAGCTTCTGTCCTATACCCTCCTTTATGTTTGGCATTATTTAGGTTTATGCAGTTGAGATCGCATGTCTCCCAGATATTTCATAACCTTTCACCCTAAGACTGGTCCAGTTTATTTTCTGCCCCAAACCTACCTAGGAGAGCAATCTCTGAAATGTAATACTGTACAGGTTGCAAATTATTTGGTTTTGATTAAGGCAGGCACAATACGGGTCTATCTAGATGGGTTACTTACTTTCCAGATAGTTTAACATCCGATAATCTCCAGGATTTTGGTTTAGAGAAACGACACCAAAAAAGTTAATTAAACGTTGCACCTTATCGTGTCATTTAGCCCCTATTCCCAGTGACTTAAACAAGTGCTGGGGAAAGCAGACCTATTTATTGGGTTACGCACCTTTTTCTCTGGAATGGACCATGTTTTGTACTTTGAGACTCCATGGGGCTTTCTAGGGGTAGAAGTCTTTTGGTGATTTAATTGCTAAAAAGTTAATTTTACTTTACTATGTGGATGGACCCAAATCAACCCTCTTTTAAAACTTCCAAAACGACGTACAGTATGTTTTTTAGATGGCTTGGTTGGAGGTCTTTACCTATGTCCATGAAGCAAAATGTGCAACGTTCATTTGAATTGACATCCTGGTACACTCTTCATTTGCTTTCTAATGATCCCTCTGTAATTTTTGCTGATGGACTTTGTTTGTATGTATATTGCATTGAGAAGCATGTTTTTCTGCTTATGAGATTAGCTCACTTTTTTACTCTAGCAGGTTTATCTCTTCTTACGAAACTGAGGCTGATTATGTGATTATACTAGTTAAAGGAAATCTCCCAAAGTGAATTGTAAAGTAAAATTTCCCTCTTGGACAAGTATCCTTGGAACAGCCCATTAAGACTCTTGTTCAGGGGACAACTCTTGATATTTCAGATTTCTCCTTCGTTTTTCTTCGCAATACTGGTTACCACTTTTAATAAGGAGGTAAGTCACCCCAATGAGTACACAGACATCAATAAAATTTTGACAGAAGGTCTAAGCTTTCCCCAGCCTGTTCTGTTGTATGGATTGGGAAGGGTAAGTGGAAGGTGCCCCAGTTCAGGGCTACAATAGTTCGTTAGTGGCCCATTGTTTAGTGATTTGGTATGGTGAATCCCTGAATACCCTTGCAGGGCACTTGTACTGGTGCCAGATTTTCACCTGAGATGATCATAAAGGATAATGATCTTTAGCCTTCTGTTTGGTTTTCACTACAACTGTATAAAGTAGAGTTTCAAAAAATATAATTGTTTGAAAAGAACATGTGATTTGGTATGACAACAAAAAACATTACATAAGCTTTTGTATGTTCTGTGTCCTATTTCTATTTGATAATTTCTATCCCTCCATCAGAACATTAGGCATTTCCTACTGAGCTTTTCTTTCTTCATTGTGAGCTTTCCAGGAATCAAGGAACAAGGACAGAGCTCAAAATTCTTAAGCCTCACTTTCCATTCCAGCTTACTATTTTAAGACCTGCTTACCTAATGATTACATGCTGGAATGTACTGCAAAAGTTCTCACGTAACTTCCATACTACAGGAAAAAAACTATACTGCTGTAAAATTTCAAGTTAATAACAGAGTGAACCTCAAAGTCCACTTTTCAGTCAGAGCACAGCAGAGCGCTGCCTGTTTACAGCTGCACACTTTCTTTCATGTACGAAGATGTCTGGTGTTGGCATGAAATGTATGAAGCAAATCCCATACCCCAGCCTAAGAGCTTATTCTAAAATATCAGGACAGCTGAAGCTGAAATATGACGCTGTGATCGTCGGAGGAGGTAACCATTTTTGTGGAATGTAACTTTTATACTGTATGGTGCTGTATCTACTGTCCTAAATATATGTGTGGATAGCTTAGAATAGTTGACTGCTTTCTCTTACAGAAATGCATGCAGAGAATATATGTTACAGGAATTATTTGCATCTAGTTGCTAGGATTGCAAAATCCTACAGTAGTATTGATAAATGTAGTGTTTTAATAATAACAAGCTCTGCATATGTAACAAACTGATCTGCAGTATAGTTTTTTTTTGTTTTTTTTTTTGCAGGGGTCTATTTCCTATTGTTTCATATATTTGTGCGTATTTTATTAATCTTGTAATGCCCATATATCTTGTCTTTGTACACCACTTAAGAATAAAGCATACTAGCTCTAAATAAATCAAGACTGGTAAAAGATAAAGGCATTGATTGTAAACTAAACTGCAGGAAGACAGATGAAGACCCAATCTTGGGCCTCAACTACATGTAGCTGCTGCTTTTCTGCTTTTCAGCATGAATTTAGTTTTTTCCTTTTTTTTTTCCTGCTTCCACTATATTTTAAACAGCCTTATTTTTTAAGTCACATTTACACTTTTAGGAATGAAATAGGTTTGATATTTGGGACACCAAATTGTTTCCTTCTTTTCTAGGACCTCTGATTTTCCAAATTGTCACTCGAAATTATTGTTTTAAGTAGTAGTACACAAAAATGAGAATTCTACAGACAACTTGCTTAACTCCTGCTGAGCAGCCTGTTCTGTTTTATGAAGAAAGAAAGATGAGTGGTAGGCATCCTGCTTATTAGGAAAACAATAGTGTGATTAGGGAGCAGTCATCTAGCATATCGAATCACTAAACAATACCATATGGCCACTAATCAGACCCTAGATTTTCTAAGACCATCATGAGAGATCGACTTGATATTTAGTGTCTATACTGAGCAAAACTGTAGCTTAGTTTACAAAATGATTCTACAGTCAGTAAATTATTAGTAACATACAGATTAGAGAAGTCATGCTTGAATCATAGGATTGTCATAGTTTAGCATAAACAAATCTAACATGATGCAGGAGGCAATGATTTCTGCAAGTTAGAGGCTGGCAGCATGGGCTAGCAGTCATTGTACAAAAGGAAACCTCCTTATGTACAGCATTCCTCATTTTTTCAATTGCTTGGAGTATAATTTATTTGATGCCTAATTCATAATTGAATGTGATGATGCTAACTTTCTTGATATAGAGGGCCTTAAGTATGCCCCTGACATGAGTAAAAGGCTGCACCTTTTTTAATGAATGTAATGCTACAGAAACTGTATACTCTGCAAACTGCAAAGACTGCATACATGCAATTTGAAATGGTCAAAGTCTATAGGTAACTGCAACAAGCTGTAGGGATTGCTGGAGATTGTGGATGGGATTCAGGATACCTTGAGTCTGTGTGTAGACTGGCAACTGGAACAGGTGTTCGCATGTGACTGGCACTTTGCACCCACACCACTGCACTGTCTTGTAAAGCGTTTAAACATTACACAGTGGGCAGCAGCTGGTGGTACAAAACCTCCTACTGCCACCCCATTTATCCTTTATGGGTGGCCATTGGTGAGACTCTACATTTAGCGGGTACCTGCAAGTCCTGTTCAGGATTGTGAGGAAGCAGTAACTGAACTGTGACCTCACTGCTAGTTTAAACATAGCCCCATAGACTGGAAACACATTGCATAATATTTCAATTTGATTCAAAATCAATGTTTCTGCATGTGTCAAGTTTTATAGGTAGGATTATTTTTTTGAAAAATGGGAAAAAAACATAAAAATGTAAGATATAAATAGTACAGAAAAAGTAATCCAGTCTGAAGAATATTTTTCTTTGCTGGTGTGAGTAATAAATGGTTAAGAATACCAAAAACTATCAAGGGCTACAGGTTATGCGCCAGTACTTTAAAAAATAACTTTTGTTGTCCATAATGTTTTTCATTTTTTAATAATTTTTCCCTTCTATAATGGTAAATTAGGAAGAACCACTTCTTGTCTATAGCCAGCTTTACCAACGGATGTCTGTATAAACTGTTCAAAGGAGACAATGACTTTCCAGACAGTACTAATCTCGCTGCAATTACCCTTACGTTAAACTATATTGATTGTAATGTGTGCTCTAATTTAGGGTCATTGGCCTTTTGATTTAAAAGTGTCTTATTGTAAAGGTATGGCTATATGTGCAACAATGTAAAGTGACAGAGTTATCTACTCCAGGTCATCATCCCTGGTGGTTTTCTTTAGCAGACATATGGCTTTAGATCACCTTGGAGCACAGATTTAAACAGTAATGCTGTTTCTTTCTAATAGCCTTATATATAAGTTAAGATTAGTCATAGATCAATGCTTGGAGCCTCTTGGTGTGTGTGGTTTTTTTGGAGAAGACCTTTGGTTGATCTTAGTTACTATATTTTTCTGCACAGAGCCTGTGCCTAGATTAAAGTATTTGACTGTCACAGCAGGAGTTACATTGTACAAAGATATTGGAGCCTGGGGGTAGCAAAGGCACATGGATATCAGGAGCAAGAATATTGTATAATTCCAGTTATGAAATATTCTCATGTTACATTTGCATTCCAATTTCTAATTTGTTCACCATTCACTGGTTATGTTATATTAGATGGTGTTTTTATCAGGTGATGTACTGATGTGTATTTCAGAATATGATAAAAAAAAACTCTAGAAGTGTTATTTCTTTTTTATAATTGCAGTATTACAGTCAGGACTGAACTATCTATTTCAGTAGCATCACAGACCGTTTGAGGTGCTCTCCTTGGGCTAATGTTTCTGTTACTGAAATGTTGCAAATACAATTAGCCACTGCTACATTTTTATCTCTTTTATCTTGTACATTTGTTTCTTTGGAGGAACCTTTAAAACTGAACTCTAGGCAAATGAGAAAAAAAAAAACATTGACAGCTCCCCCTGCCCCACTATACTGCAATGGTTAATTTCTTATTTTTTCCAGAGGCTACTGGGGTATAGGGTCATATATTACCTTCCAGACTTCCATTACCTCTATACAATCAGGCCAACAAAGTTGTTGTTCTTTGTCACTAAACCTGTATTTGTCCTGCAATGTACATGGGGATTTTAAAGACTTTGGCAACTGGCTTGTCTGCACTCTGTCCCTGCCGCTACAGTTGACAATCAAAAATCCGGCCATCGATAATCCGGTTCCTTCAGTTTTCCGGCATGAATTTCTGATCACATTTTCTATACAGGGACTGCAGTACACTGTTTGCCCACTTATGTTTTGATGGCGCTATTCTGCAGAAACAGCTGTTAGGTCTTGCTTGCTACACTAAATACACATTGAGACGTCCCTGCTGCCTGCTCCCTGGAACTGTGCCAGATGTCCGAGGGTGCTGCGAGAGAAAGGCTGGCCTGTGTGTGGAGGTAGGTTTATTCTTAAAAAATCCGGAATTTTTGAAAATCTCGCACTCCTCAGATCCGGAGGTTGCCAGATTTTTGATTGTCAACTGTATTTGAACGAGAGGTAACTTTTTACCATATTCATTACTCCCTACCGTAAAAGCAAAAAACAAGCAGGTAACCCTCATGTGATGACCTTTATAATAATAATAATTTTTTCTTTTCTTCTATTACAGGACACAATGGTTTAGTGGCGGTGAGTTTTATTACTCTATTGCTTTGAAATAATCAGTTTACCTTGATCAGATGTTTAACTGCTTACACATGACGGATTAGCTACAGGGCATTCAGAAAACTATTTGCTGACTACATTAAAACATGCAATGTAAGGAATAATTATTAAACAAGGATTTGATAAAGAACTTACGGTAAGCATACAGTAATTCATTAACTGTTTACCGTGACTCCATGTAAACATTTCTATAAATTGCTCTTAAAAGCAACATATTACAGCGTATCTACGGCAAATCCAATTCTAGAATTGACAACTTTTATGAAATTTAATTTTTTTTACCTTTATCTGGGTTTAGTTTTGTTTGATAAATGAATACTGGAGATAGGTACTAACTGGTCTAGAAGGCAGTTTTGAGAACCATGACTTGCCTCTCTTATTAACATACAATGTACAGTCTATAAATGTAAATCTGCTGTGAACTGTGTTAAACATTTGATTTTTATCAAAACCTGTTTTTCATTAAATACTTTATTTAAGACCCAGTGATAATATTGGCTGCTCTATGCAATGCAGGGAGCTTCCAGTATGTGGGAGGGGGATCCAGGGTACTGAATCTATTTAATATACAGTGATGTGTAATATGTTGGCACTATATAAATCCTGTTTATTGATAATAATAGCTCTTCCAAAACATCACAGCCCCTGCATCAATACTTTTTTCAGCAGCCTTAAGTCTTCATTCAATCGGCCACATGGTTCTTAGTATAAGTTACAGTATTCTAATATAAAAATGCATGCAATGAGAGACATGTATGTTCCTAGACAGACTGAATTTGCATGCAGACCACCTAGATACACCTAGATTAGGTGTAATGCAGAGACCATGACTGAAACAGCTGAAGTCCAGTGAATGAAGTGGTTGGCCAGGGGAGGGTCAGGCTGGGGAGAGAAGGGTTAGATGATACTGGACATCCTCCAACAAGGAAATGCAGAGCTTTCTATCTAAAGGTCTGTAGCTTCTAATGCACAGGGTGAGAAGCTCAAAGTGTGGAGTGAAATCAATAAAAGCCACTTCAGGAGTGAAACCTATACACAAGGTTTAAAGTTCACACTTACATTTTACTATTCTTCCTGTTATTGTGACTCTCCTTTGCAAAGAAAAAAAAAATCAGATTCTGTTTTTTGCCTTTTTATAGGCAGCTTATTTGCAGAAATCTGGACTAAATGCTGTGGTTCTAGAAAGAAGACATGTTATTGGAGGAGCAGCAGTTACAGAAGAGATCATTCCAGGTAAATTCCCTCTCATCAGTATTATTTTGTTATTCTCTGATAAAACATTAAATGTTTTTAGAAGCACAACATTGCTGATTGTAATTGAAATGTTCTCAGAGTTATGAAGGATTGGTAAGAACAGGTCTATTTTTGAAAATATACTTATGTTGGCTATATAAGGAACCTGAGAGTTATTAATTTAAGTGTTTGCAGAGGCGAAATTGTAAACAGGATTGTTTTCCCGGTATTGACCCTGAATGAATACAGAACTACAGTGTATTCACTGTGCAAAGTTAAATTTCACTTTTTTTAAAAAAAAAAAGAAAAAGCAGGATTTTGCCTGCATATAAATAGTTGATTCTTTTCCTATTTAAAGTGAAACTTCCCATTGCAGAAAAAAATCACTTAGATGGTTAAAGGAGTTAAAGTTGTGCTGACACTGATGATCTAAACATTTGCAACCAAAAATTCTGTTTTAAATTCTTTGCACATGATTCGGTGTTATTTCCAAGGAGAATTATTACTGTGTTTTATATTATTCACAAAGATAAGTAGAAATTCCTTTGAAGATGACAGAGTTCTGCTGCTTTTGTAAATCAACCCCATTGTTTATATTGTGTACTCCATTTATATGCAAAGTTCCTAGTATTCCTAGTATTCAATCTCTTGTGCCGTTTCATCATTGTAACTCCGGCAAAGCTATTTTACCATTTTTCTGGACTCAGATGCTAAATTTTTTGACAGCCAAGTTTGTGATCATCTTTGGTCAAAATTTAAATCTGTACAGCTGTCCCCTGAAATTGTTTATTAATCCACCATGCCGAATTACTAAACAACCAACAAATTAGCAACTGCTATTGTAATCTATTGAGGGAGTATGCTGCAGGGTGTCTCCTGCTTGTCCTTCCCCCTCATACAGCTAACAATTCTAATGTTGGTGCAAACAATCTCTAAAGATCTTTTCAAGTGACAAATGTTGCAAATCTGTGTAGTGTTTTCAGCTTTTATTGCTTTCTGTGTATCCCTTAATGAGGTTTGTCCTCACATTTATCCTCCTAATCATTGTAGGTGGTGCAAGCAAATCCAAAACCTGAAAATGCTACTCCACCTACTCTATTACTAAAGTAAGAAAAATGTTTTTTTTGTCCCCAATGGGAAGACAAAAATGGCAACAGACACACAACATTTCTAACCTGCACTCCTCAAAGCTTAAACAAAATAAAATAGTTGTAGATTGAACTCTTTAAATAGCCATGATTCTGTATAGCTTTCAGGTGCATTTAAATCCATGCACACCCTCTAGCCACATTGGTTGTAAATAATATTACTACACACTCTATCAAAATTTTGCAACAGTCAAGGTATTAGAAAATACCTTTTTTTACATTTTTTTTCCAGCCAGGTCACATAATTGTTCCCCGTGTCCCCTGCTTTGTATAGTATGCACCTTCTTCATTTATAAAGTTCTATGCTGACTTTTTTTAAAGCCTAATTACTAATGAATCAGTGTGCCTCCTCCTGAGTTGTTGTCTTGATTTATCTAGGTTTTAAATTCTCCAGAGCATCCTATCTGCTCAGTCTCCTGAGACCACAGATTTATAAAGATCTGGAACTCAAGGTAAGGTTTGTTTCTGTTTTATAAGGAACTTATCCATAGAGAAATTTGGAAGTGGCCACTGCTGATTTGCTTTTGATGGTGAACGCTTTGTTGTTGCAAACCAATACTTTACTCCTTTATGAGTATGGTACCTCTTGTTGCATCTTCATTCTCAATGACAACAGTAAGTAAGCATAAGTGAGAGTGACAGTCCAACAGCTTCCATCTTGTAAAAAAAAAGATTGGAAACCTTTGAAACTCATGTTCTGAGATTAGAGGGGGCTGTGTTTTTAATGATAGCTAGAGAGACATGTAAATTAGAAAGTTATGTTATTGCTATACAGGTTGTTCTGTCTTTGTTCAAATTAAATCACTGTTGTGAATTGAATCATGCTATTTAACCAGATTTTGCAATGTTGTAACATTTCTGTTTTCAGGAATCGGCAACAGAGCTACATTATTAAATATCAAATGAGTTGATGCTTCCTAATTTTCTTTGTAATGTGTGAATTTGTGTGTAAGTCATGTACTGAGTGCCCTCAGGTCAACTTCCTCTTCCAATTCACAATTTAAATAATTTAGATATTTGCTGCTCATAAGAACCAGCAGTCAACTTCAGCCTTGTTATAGATGTGCAAGCTGAGAATTGGAACTTAATGGGAGAATATAATAAACCATATTTTATTGTATGTATAATTACAGTATATGAAAAGTTTTTCAAATAATCCTCTTGTAACAGTATCACAAATGTGATTTTTATCATTATTACCAAACATAAAAAATGCAGGTTAGATTTTACAGAAACCAATTTATAGCTTTTGCAAAACTGTAGCATCAACAGCACAGATGAGGTGCAATGCAGAGAAAACTTGTCTGCGGAAACCTTATTTATATTATTTATTTGTTGGCCAATTGAATGAAAGGAGTGTTTTTTTGACTGCATGGGGTTTTGCACAGATTATTTACTAAAGCAGACCTAAAGTTAAGAAGCCATCACAACACCTGGCTGCTGTCATAAAAAATAAAATCTGATATATGTATCAAATATTATCAGATGCACTGAATATATGTCTCAACAAAAAACTAAGCCAACTAAAGCAGAACTAAACCCATGGATACTCACCTGTGCCTGTTCCAATGGAGGTGCCACCATCTTTTCCCTTCTTTCCTTCTGTATCCTGAGCTTAGGCCATCTCAACTGGCTGGGCCAGGATGACATAAGCAGGATTTCATTTATTCTGGGCACACACAAGGGAAGCCAGAATTGCTGGGTATGCATGACAACAAATGCTGATCTGGGCATGCTCAGCTCAAATTTACTCTCTTTTTATGAGGAAGTACGCAAACAGGTAGACGGTGGAATAGCAGTTGATATAGTGTACTTGTAGCTTGCTAAAACATTTGACACAGTATGGCACAGACGGTTAATATGCAAGTTGGGGTCTATAGGTTTAGAAAATTAAATCTGTAAATGGATAGAGAACTGTCTTAAAGACCGCATCCAGAGTTGTAATTAATTATTAATACTCTGAATGGTCTAAGGTTATGAGTGGTGTACCCCAGGGTTCAGTGTTGGGACCCTTACTGTTTAACATCTTTATAAATGATATAGAGTTTGGGATTAAAAGTACAATTTCTGTGTTTGCAGATGACACCAAACTATGTAATGGAATAAGGTCCATACAGGATGTCTATAATCTACAAGCAGACCTGGATGTACTGTTTGATTGGCAGCCAAGTGGCAAATGACATTTATTATAGATAAATGTAAAGTTATGTACTTGGGGGCTAACAACATGCATGCTTCATACTGTCTAGGAGGAATACCTTTGGGGGGGGTCAGAAATGGAAAAAGATCTGGGGGTTCCGGTAGATCATAGACTTAATAACAGCATGCAATGCCAAGCTGCAATATCTAAAGCTAGCAAAGTACTTTCTTGTATTAAAAGAGGAATATACTGCAGAGATTGAGACATAATCTTCCCCCTGTACGCTTTGTATGGTCAGTGCTTTATTGCTTTATTGGTCAGACCACATCTGGAATATGCAGTCCAGTTTTGGGCACCAGATCACAAAAAGGACATTGTGGAATTGGAGAGAGTGCAGAGAAGGGCCACTAAACTAATAAAAGGAATGGAGGAGCACAGCTATGAGGAGAGATTAGCTGAACTGAATCTATTCTCCCTTGAGAAGAGACGTATAAGGGGGGATATGATCACCCTCTATAAATATATAAATGGTCCATAATGAAAACTCTCTTTCCAAATATTCACTTTAAGGTCATTACAAAGGACAAGTGGGGGGGGTTTGCTTCTGGAAGAAAAAAAGTTAGTAAGGTCTGTGAAAATAGTAGTAGTAGAAAATTGTGTAGTTGCACACAATTTGCAGCTGGTTTGACGCAGCAACAATGGATGTTAGATTTGACTTCCATTCACTCCAAAATCACATTTCTATCTAGTGCTAAGCCCCGATGAAGTAGCATTCTTCTGGCCAAAACCCTTCTAGCGCTGTCTGTCATCAAATTTATATGGAACAAGTCTCAGTTTGAACATGGGTATTTGGGGAAACTCTTGGGATTGCCTAAGCAGACTCCCTAACATTAGGGAATGATTGCAGTCATCCAACTTTTATTTGGTACTTCACAGTTCTTGCTTCTATAACCAACAGTTTCTAAATATTACTCTAACTATCTTCTTAACTATTGCCACCCAGAGTAACCAAATTTAAGCAGGCCAAATTTTTATGCTTGTGACATGCTTGCTGGGTTCTTTTGGTTCCTAGAATATGAACATCTACAGCTGCATACCTTTGCTAACTAAATGCACAAGAGTGTTTCTTGGCCACCAGTACATAAATAATAAGCAAACTATCATACTCTTTTGGGATTTATTTCCTTTTTCTGTTTTAGCTTTTACCTTTCATTAGTCTCCCTCTTTCTCTCCAGAAACATGGATTAAAAATTTATTTTCGGGACCCCCATTCATTTACTCCATTGTTAGAAAGTCGAAATGGACATCCACCACGATCTCTGCTTCTAGGAGCAGATATGGTAAAGAACCAGCAGCAGATAGCACAATTTTCTAAGAAAGATGCAGAGGTAAGTGGACAAATATACATATGTTGTATTATGGATTGTAAAATAATAGCTTTTTCTTACAGAAAAAATTAAATTACAGATTTATATTCCTGCAAAGTGGCAACTCTAAAGCCATCACAGCTATTTGAGGCCACAGCAAGCAGGACCCATCAATGCCTCACTCTTTAGTCTCTTAGTCTTTAGTCCTTACATTGCTATAAATTGTAGTGATTGTTCCACTTGCCCTAACTCTCCTAATATTTACAGTATCTACAGACTCTGTTCTCACAATATTCTTTAAGCTGGGTGGGAGGAAGCTGTAGGTGGATGGCGTATTGTGTACTGTGTACTCTTGTGTAACCACCAAAAAACAGCCGGGTGGTGCGCCTCACTAAAAAAGGCTGGGGAGAACACAGAGAATCTTAGCATGATTTAGGAATGCACAAATAAAAAAAAATTCAGTTTAGGGTTTCTTATGTCTTGCCTTGCCTTGTCCTGCCTGCTTTTAATTTATCCTAAATCATGTACAGCCAGTATGTCTAAGATGTGGAAATAGACTTTTTGATATAGCAGCACAAGCATGGATTCCATTCACTCTTTAGCTTAGCTATAAGCAGAGTGACAATACAATAATTTCAAAAAAGGTATTTAAACTTTCAGCCTTTCTTTTGCTCTATTAGAAAAACAAAAAAGTTTCAATATTCTGTTTTGCAGCTTCTGCAGTTTTGAGGAATATTTTTACAACTAGTTTTCAAACCGAATTCTAAGACAAAAATATCTCTGCCATAGTGTTTGCAGAATTAAAGGGCCTGGATAAGGCTGTTAGTAATTGTGTTGCTGCCGAATGCCAGCTTTTTATTTCTGATCCAGGCCTGGAGTGTCCCAGAAGGAATGGGTGGGTTAGGCACTCCTCTCTTTCTCCAGCCTGGAAAATGAGGATATCTCTGGTGCATCTGGACTCTGATATTTAAAAGACCACCTGCCTTTGAGACAGGAAAGTTGCGAGGCCAGGTGTGTCAGCTGCAAAGGCTGTGTGAAACTTGTGGGACCAGAGCCAGGAGGCTAAATTTTGCGTATTTTTGTCATGTTGCGAATGAGATTGAATTTGATTCTCTATGAGGAAAAATCCTGGATTTTTTTTTGTGTGTTAGAAGGAGCAAGTCCATCTGACATTAATCTTCCCCTATATATATTTATTTATATTGCTTGCAGATAGTAATAGATAATTCTCTTTTGTCACACATTTACTGTTTCAAAACAAACATTTTAGGGATGAGATCAATGAAAACTAGAAGGAAGCTATAGAGGTTGATCACCAAAGATGACTTCTCAGAAGGTTTCTTCCTTGGCATTTATTTTGAAAAGGCTGTGGTCTAGGACTAACAAAACACTGCTTTTACAAAGAGTATTTCACTGGGATTACAATCTTGGTATTATGCTTTCCTGCCAAGTCTTCAAGTTACAAAGGAAAATATACCAAAACATTGTTAGCTCAACATAAACTTTAATAATGTTCATACTAGCTGTTTTTTATGTCACTTGCTGTTCGTGGTTTTACAATAATTTGACATTAACCTTGTCTATATGTTGTTGGTTTGGTAAGAACCAGCATTTGATGGAAGTTCCCCTTTTTAAGAGTTTGAACCCAAAATTGTACCTCCACAGTTTTGTTGGTTGTACAGAAATTTGCATTACACAGTTGTTTACTAAACTACCACAATTTGTGTAGAAAAAAGACATCAAATTTTGATATGAGTCATTATTGGTGGCTTGCTTCCTTTTTTCTCTTCCTCCATAGGCATACCCAAAATATGAGCACTTTATGAATCGTTTGGTGTCAGCAATAGATCCCCTTCTTGATGCTCCTCCAATAGATACTGCAGCCATAACTCAGGGGTCGCTATTGCAGAGAGTGAAGTCACTTAAAACTCTACAACCTTTAATCAAAGCAGGTGTGTGCTACTACATATTTCTGTAGGAACGTCATGCATTTTTATTTCCTAGTTTATTTCAGATGACTGTTGGCAAAAGATGTAGGGAATAATTCCTGGTGTGATTGTTATACTACCTATTGATTTTTTACACTAATAGTAGTTGTATATCAATTTCTAAGAAAGCTTTCTGAGTTAATATAATAAATGAATACAGATTTATTAGTAACCTTGACAATTCTTGTTCTTTTCATGCCAGGAATTACACTGGGAAGTCAGTTTCCTAAATATTATGAAGTTCTTACTGGTCCTATATCCAAGGTAACCAACTTTTTCCATTTTAAAGTTTTGCAACTTGGGGTATTTGAAAAGGTCATTGTTTGCAGCATAAAAGGCCGCTACATACTACAGTCACATTAAATAGGCAAGATGTTTTTGTATGATGTTACATAAACGTTTCTGAATACCATAATTACACTAAACATTGAGTAAACAATAAAGCAGAACTTAGGTTTTTTTCTACTATGGGCAGCATGGTAGTTTAGTAACCTTTCTTGCTTTGCAGCACTTGGGTCCAAGGCTCAAGCCTTAACTATGACACCATCTACAATGAGTTTGTATGTTTTCCCTGTTTCTTGTGTGGGTTTCACTTGAGCACTCATGTTTCCTCCCATACCAAAACAAAAACCTACTAGTTGGTTAAATGAGCCCCAAAAATTGACCATTGACTGTTATATGTTATATATACTGGTAAATTCAATTGTGAGCTCCTCTGAAGGTAGTTGGTGACATGACTATGGACCTAAAACGGACAATATATATAAATGTGTTCAAAAACTATGCACATACCAAAAAAAAAATGACTGACATTGGGTTTTAAAAATTCTACTTTCGTAGTCCTACAGCTTTACTCAGGTCTTTCAACTGTCCAAGGGATGATTTGATATTATAACTGCAACAAGTGCAGGTTTCAAACCTAGGTACAGAAATGTGATATCTTTTCAGCTTACCAGCCTTCAGGGTCATGTAATGACTGCATTAGTTTTATTTTTTATTTTTTTTATAAATGGTAATTCTGCAATTAACACACTTCTTGTCACTTCATGCCTACAATCATTTGTCGATTGTATGGAGATTTTATTCTTTGGATATCAGCCAAGGTGAAATCTAATGTCACAACCACACCTAAGGACTAGTAAACTAAAATATAATATATTTTTATTTTTTTGTTTTTGTTGGCTTTAACCTAAGGCAAGCCTTGACCGCAAATGTTGCAAATGCTGAATAGATTAGAGCTATGCTACAGAATTCATATGTGATATGGAATTCAATAGTTAAATGTTTTTTGTTTTTATGAGAAAGAAGAACTATTTTCGATTTACAGTAATGATCTTTCACAAGAAAAGCAGTTCCCATTTAAATGTACTACGCACTAAGGCCTACGACCAAATAAAAAAAGCATGCCTTATATTGTGATTTATATTTCAGATTCTGGATCATTGGTTTGAGTCTGAACCTTTGAAATGTACTCTGGCTACAGATGCAGTTATTGGTGCAATGACTTGTCCATCAACGCCTGGAAGTGGGTATGTCATCAGTATTTGCTTTATTTTACTATTGCTAATCTCCTGAATATATGCTATACAAGTACAGTTTACACACATTCCTGTAGATTTCAGAAGTTCATTATCTGTCTTTAAAATATTACAGAAGAAGAAGCTGATTCATTTAAATAAATAATATTGGTCATAGCAGTCTGATTTTTTTTGTTTCAGTTTTACCATAAAATGAAATGGCAAACCTAACAAGCTGCAACTTTTATCTGCTCTTTTGCTTTCCTTTTGTTTTTTCTAGTTTTAATAAACATTCTACTAGTAGCTGAATAGGAAGGAGCACATTGTTATTGTCACATCCATTTTTTCTGTCAAATATTGCAAAATTGCTTCCAATTATTGACTTTCTGCTTGCACTTTGGGGGATAGATTCCACAAACGTCAGTGTAAAGCAGATAGGTACTATATATATTGTGATACTAATTTACAAATTAAAAAATACAATCTGAAAAGATGACACTGTTAATAACCCTCTCTTTTCAGGAAAAATATTCTCTAAACTTTTCAAACTACATATACTGTTGTAATTACTGTAAAGCATAGACTGATATTGGACTTTATAGTGCATTCCCTGTTGTTGTTTATTTGTTTATTGTACATTTAAAAACTTAGAGAATGTAATAAAGAATGTTTAAACAAAATAAAATCTGAATGATTTAATGAAATAAAATCTGTAAATGATCTAGAAAAATTGTACAGGCTGTGTTTTTTCCTTGACAGGTATGTTTTGCTACATCACGTCATGGGAGAACTAGAGGGAAAGAAAGGGGCATGGGGTTATGTTGAAGGAGGAATGGGCATGGTGTCCAATGCAATAGCCAAAGCAGCGATGGAAGCAGGAGCTGAGATACACACAGAAAAGGTATGTAATCTTCAAACAGCACTTATAAAACACAAGCAGAGTTGTATAAAGCAGTAGGGATGTTTATGAAATATCTTTATTCCCATTTTTATGATAAAATACTGAAGGTAAATGTTAACAAATACCCCTCCTCCAACAATAAAATATCTAAGTACTGCTCAATAAAAAAGTAATGTTAACCCTATTTGTGTGATGGTCTCCCCCAGGGAGTGGGTCAATGACAGTCTGGTCTAGTAGAAGAGAATTACTTCCAGGAACAGTGCTAGCGTAAAAGTAAATATTGTAGGAAAAACTGTTATTTTTTCTGTGCTCAGGTATCTTTTTTTATTGATGTTACACTTCAAGAATGTGATGGTACACTCCCTATTATTATAGCCTTTATATCCATGTTTCTCAACCTTTTTAACAAGAAGGAACCCCTTAAAATAACCTTCGGGTCTTCAGGGAACCCCCTACTAAAATTACTATATCCACAGTTCACAGTATATTAATGTGGTGGTTATTTGGAAGAATGCCTCCTACAGTGCTGACCATTGGGAAGAACATCACCATTACAGATAGGTAAAAAGATCATTGTTGTCACTTAAACTGACCTGAGAGGCACAAACTTCTCCTCATTGCTCGAGGAACCTCTAGAAACCTTTGTAGGAAAATGAGGGATCCACGGAATCCTGGTTAAGAAACATAGCTTTATGTCATTCCAGTAACACAGAGTTGCCATTTGTAGTACATTTAGACAATCATACAAACTTTCACTATTGTATTAGTGATGTAATGCAGTATTTAGAAAACAACTGCCTTGATGCCACCTTCCACAGTAAATAGCTGGATTTCTCTAAATACATATAATTGAATTGTTAGGGCGATTTCTTGCCGATCCCAGAGCAGCTATCCCTCTCTCGTGGCCTCTATTTTACAGCGCTGGAAGAGCGTAGCGACGCAACTCAATGTGTAGTTAAATCACTCTCAAAGCTTTATTATCACATCGCAGTTTGTATAGTCAGACAGCAGGTTAGAAGACACTTCGTAGTTATTCAAAAACAAGAAATACAAATAACAACTTTGCTGAGCAGGGAATGTCTCAAGGTAAGGAGTCTCTGGATTAGGGGGAAGCAAATGTTGGTTTACTGATAAGGAGGATATAACTAGTTTCAACACAACTCAATTATCTGCAAAAACACAAAAGTAATTAACTTCAAGACACAAAATTCCACTTCTTGCATGAATATAACTAAATATATTTGTTTTTAAAGGCCAGCTTCAACTCTGATAGTTTGTAAAATGAGATGACTATGAGAAGGGTTTTCTATAACTCTATAAGCTTTTTCTTTTTTCAACATAAGGTAGTGGAAAAGATACTGGTTGATAACAATGGAAAAGCTTATGGTGTGGTTCTGCAAGATGGAACAGAAGTGCACAGCAAATTGGTTCTATCCAATGCCTCACCTCATCACACTTTTTTAAAACTTGCACCACAAGTAAGTAAATTTACACAAACAAGTAAAATTTTGTTGCTATTTGGTATGAAGTAGTTTTTGCTCCATTATTTATAGTTAATTCCTAAATTTTCCAGCTCCAAATCTCTAAAAGAGTAGCTCAATAAAGTCCCTTCCTATTAGTCTTTTAAAGGATAAGTGTACCGTACTTTCAGACAAAGTATCCTTACCCAATCTGTCTTGGCCTAATTTAAGAGATAATTGCATCCTACTAGTAAATTAGTATTCAGATTGCAACTGTCAATACAATATATCACTCCATCATGTTTATAATAAAAAATGCCCCTTTACATTTCCTTTTTAATGTTTTTTATCTAGCTACAAGAGGAAAAAAACTCTGGTAATCAGAAAACTCTTTCCAGCAACAATTGTCTCAAGGTTACTTTTATTTGCAAGTCTCCTCTCTGCTCTCTCGCTGTGATTCCTCCACCCCCCCCCCCCAAGCTTGGCCATGCATACTCTATTTTAGACTGGCTGATACCAAATCAAATTTGGGTACTTTTACTGCTTGCAAAAAAAAATATAAAGTATAAAAAAATATTAAACAATTTAATGATGTATTATTGATTACAGAGCTGCATTCATCTGTGCTTTTTATATCTGCCTGGAGATAAGCTTAGTCAAGAGGGTTATGCTGGGTGAATAAATGTATTTTGTCTGAAAGTACACTTCAAGAGGATGAACTATATCATTTGACGTTAGTGAAACTCTGAAGTGATGTGTACTTGGGAACAAGCTTCAGTTTTAGAGAAAAAGTCTAAACTTGCATATAAATTTGTTCTCACTTTTGCATTTTGGCAAAGCTTATCCATATACCTGATAAAATGTGGTCCTCAGCACTGCCGTTCATTATGCACAGTGGTTTAAAATGCACAATACATCACAGTACACCACAAGACACATACCGCTTTCAAAAAAAGGAGTCATGTGCTTATTTAGATGTATTTGCAACGTATCTAATGTGCGTAAACACACAACGCATCTTGGGAAGGTAAAGGGGCCCTAACCGAAACAGTCATTCTCCAACATGCCATAAACTAGTATTAAGGCATTGAATCTAAGATGTGTATATGACTCTGAAATTAGAATGCAGGGCATGACTTAATAAATGGTGGCTTCTTTCAGAGTCTAATCACACAGGTGTGCTGCGCTGTGACATTAAGTGGAATATTATTTACAGCAATAGTGCGGTTTTTAAATTGTGCACATAGCAGGTTTTTCTCCAAGGGATCTGATATGCAGCTTATGTTTGTTTCTTTTGCTCCGGGCCTTTTGATAATGATGTTAGAGTCTCCTAGTAAGAATAATGAGAACATTATCTGTTATAGAAACATTGTCCTTATACATTGGCTCAAAGACAAATGACAATACTGGCAGCCTTGCTTCCAACAGTACTCTGCAAGAATGAAGCCAAATAGGACTAGCACTGTCTTTATTCATGACACTGATTAGACTATGTTTTGCCATTACTAACACCCAACAATAACCTAATTGATCCTGAAATAGTACAGGTGCTTTTTATTATTATTTTGTTATTGCTTGGATGGAAGATTATGTGCTTTTTATTTTTAGGAGCAATTGCCAGAGGATTTTATAACAATGATTTCTCAGTTTGACACTAAATCCCCAGTTACCAAAATAAATGGTAAGTTTGCTAGGCTCAATTACAGCAATTGGCTAATGAAAGAAAATATATTTACACTTTATGTAATGATCTAATCTGAGACATTATGTCAGGATAATAAAGCTGTAAGGTTTGGTAAGCAATTTCATGATTATTATTAATAATGTTTTGACTACTGTGAGATTATGTATCTAAATATTTATATATTAAGAAGTAGATCCATGTTTGTAGGTTTCCTAGAAAGATAATTTTTTTCTTTAAATAATGTATTTGTAAACAAGTAAACCCATTGGTTTTTGAGTCACATTTTTTTCATTCATTTACACTTTTCAGAAAGAGAATCACCTAACAATGGCTGGTAGTTGCATATGGTTTTATTTTTAACATGCACATTCTTTTTATGTTTTTATTGGTGTCTGTGTCCCTTTTGGTGTGATTTCCATTCATTTTGCGTGTCCACAGAGGCAGGCATCTCCCTAATAGGATAAGTGGATAATAATTGATACATATTTTTTCCCATTGTATTCCTGGCTTTTATTTTTTGGTTTATAAAGATTCCACAGGCTTTGACAAATCTGTGCACCAGTCATTAAGTTATGGTTTTATGTTTTCCTACAGATGATCATACTGCTAACCATATGTCCAGCTTAAAGGTCTGACATTGACAGCCTGGTGACAGCCAGTACTCTGACAGACTATTTCTGAATAAATACTAGTGCTATAAATAAATACAGCTAGTTAAAATATATCATAATAATCATGACTGTATATAGTGAATTTCTGTCTGCCTCCCTGCAGAACTTGAAGTACATAAAACTGCTAAAAAATTAAACAACCTTAATCAGTAGCAGAGCTTGCATTGGTGTAGCTGGGTTGTTTTCCTCATCATGACTAACTATGATAATTCTTTAATATACCAACCAAGTATTAATTAAACAGAATGTTAAAATAAATCTGTCTTGGTAGTTAAGATCTAAAGATGGTAATAGGCATTTGACAATGTACCAATTGGTGCCCGCGGGCCTTTTGCTAGGCCTAGTGACTGTCGAGTGGCATCTTGCCCAGCTCTGTGTATTTACAACATTTAAAAGCTGGGTATAGATTTTCTTCTTTGCAGTGCTTGTTTGTTCTTCTGACTTATAAAATAGATGCAACCTACCAGCACAATACTGTCTCCTATTGATCACTGAAAGGAACACCCTCCTGTTTTTCTAAAATCACTGTGCCCCCTTTGCTTGGCATGTACTGACTTTGTTCTTCTTTCCTGGTTTCTATAGCTTGAATGGTTGTCTGATCTCTGCTTGGCCATAATTTCAGTTCCTTAATTCATATTTTTTATTATTAATATTTTTATTATATTATTTATTATTATTCTTAATAAACAGTATTTATATAGCGCCAACATATTACGCAGCACTGTACAATAAATAAGGGTTGCAAATAACAGACAGATACAGACAGGAGGAGGAGAGGACCCTGCCCCGAAGGGCTTACAATCTAAGTTTTTAAATCTTATACACATATATCTGCATCTTTGCTATCCTACCTCTTTCTTTTCCTTTAACCTATGCATTTTCTTTGTTTACTTTCATTACTGATTAACAAAATATAAAAAAAAAGGGAGGCGCCATGAATGTATATTCGCCAGCATTGTACTGTAGCTCAGCAGCAACAGACAAGATGACATTTACCAGTAATACCCTGGCTGCATTTTGTGACCAATGGATGGAACTGCATTTTAAGGACAAAACCAGCCATTAGTTATGTAACCTAAAAGAAAATAAAGAATAAGAGACATTTAGGAAACAAAGGGGTCTGATTTATTAAAGCCCTCCAAGACTGGAGAAGATACACTTTTATCACTGAACCTGAGTGATCCAAAAAACCTAGAAAGGATCTGGTGCAGGACTGAAAACATTTCCTAACAAATATCAAATTACTTTAAGAAATCCATTCCAGGTTTGCTAGATAACCCAGGTTCACTGATGAAAGTGTATCCTCTCCAGCTTTGAAGAGCTTTAATAAATCAGACCAAGAGTCTCTTAAAAAAAACCAAAAATAAGCTCAGCAGGGAAGTAAGCTTCCATGGGACAAGGAAAATTTGCACACAAATTGATATATACATTGTACCATTGTGTTATTCTATAATAAGCATACACAGGTTATTTGCTGTAAAGGAAGGCATGGAATGCAAAGCAAAAATTACCCACTGCAAGAACTAGTTCCTATATAACACATTCCCAATTTATATAGTGTTCAGCAAGTTTGAATAGAACAATCATCCTCACATTTATTTTGGTTTGTGGAAAAAGACAAATATGTTGAGTGATGAAGCCATCTTCAAATATGCTGATTTTTCTCTCTCTCTCTCTATGTATTTCCTCACACTATTAAAAAGCAATTATTACATTGTTTAGATCTAAATACCGAACGAGCTGTGAAAGTCACAGGGTAAGCAGTTCTGTTGAAGCTTAGTCTCTTTTCTATAAAAACTAAAAAAGAATTCCAGATGAACCACTTTCTTTTTATTTTATCAGCAGCTTGGAGTGCCTGTCATATTTACAATTTTAGAGTGATATTTATATTGAGTATGTATTTTTTAAAGGTGATTTTGCATTTTTCCCCAGTAATGTTTTTAGGTGTAATAATACATTGGGTTTAATTTACTAAAGGAGTTTAGACTATTGACTTAGCAAAATTATTTGTAACTCTGCAAGAGAGTTTATACTTGGTTTAGTAAGTAGGTTGCAGCCCTGCTGACTTCATCAATCTGCTCAAGTGCATGCAAAAATCATGTTTTCTTTTACATTTACATTCTTTGCAGGACACAGCTTCTGGTTAAGTCTATTACCTCTGGCTATATTATCCACTGCAAAAACATAGGAGACCCCAGGGGGGGCAGATTTTGCTGGTGGTCATAGCCCCCAAATTGTGACTGCTATGATACGTAGTAAATTCCAGTGATCCGAATAACTCCAGATTGGCCCTGCAGAGCCTGGTACACAGATCTCCCATGGCACCCGCTGCTGTGAAAAGATCTGTTGTTTCAAGGGCACATTTACAGTCACTGGTTTTAACGGCTTGGCAGCTGAAACCCAAAAACTGAAACACATGGATTGCTGGATACTATTATCTGCACTATGCCAAGGATGTGCAGGACTGTGACTGTGCAATATTTACCACCACAACTGGCAGGAATATTTTTCATGGTGCGAGCCATGTTATTTTCTGCAACCATTTATACTAGTCAGGTATTATTATGTGTGGTCAACTCTGCGGTGAGATTATTGATTTAGTAATGTATGTCAAGTTAAAAAATGATTTGCCCAATAAAGTATGTAAGGTTCAAAATGGCAGTAAGCCTAAAAAACATAAAACTGAAGTAAACTTGTAAAATTAGTCACTGCTCATGTTCTAGGAAGCTTCCAAAGCTTTGTGTAGGTGTACTTAATGGAAATTCTCCCTCGTCCCAATACAGAGAAAGTCCTGGGCGCCGCCATCTTCAACCTTCTCCCTTTTTCTGGCTAGGTCACCCAATCTTGCACTGCACAGGCACAAGATTGGATGACGTAGCTTGCTGTGAAAGGGAAGAAAGAGTGCTGAAATTTTCTGCACATGCCTGAGATTGAGGAGGGAGCCAAGAGCCTCCTGGGATGCGTATTATAGGCATCCCGGGAGGCTCTGCGCTCCCATTCATGATCACCACATTGCAGGTAAAAAAAAAATATATATTTTTACTTTAAATAAAAGGGTTGTCTAAGAGTTTAGGTCTGCTTTAAGTATGACTTTTTCTCTTAAAAAGGATCTTTGTTATAAAAGAATAATGAAGTTGACATGTTCTTCCCCCTACAGTGGCTGTAGATCGGTTACCAAACTTCCTATCTATACCGAACAGGGCTGATGGCAAACCACTGCCCCATCACCAATGCTCAATTCACTTAAACAGCGAGCATATGCAACTTCTAAATGAGGCATATGAAGATGCCTGTAGAGGAATACCATCAACAAGGTAAAGATAAAGCACACTGTTTTCATGTATGAAACAGAGAATAGGAAGTATCCTCATAAAACCTTTTGTTTCTTACAGCTATTGAGTTGCTTATTTTTGTAAGTCTGCCTAAAGTTCAGTACTAAGTAATATAAAATATTTATGAGTTTTCATCAGCTGTGTCAAAAGTCTGTGTGTGTGTTGCTTAACCACCTTCTCTGCAGCTCCCTGACATTTACAGACTATATGAATCTGACAATGACTCAGATATTTGTTGTATTTGTAATATAGTTGAGGTTTGGGGTTAATCATAACTACACTATGTCGTGTGGTTTTTGTATATGCCAACCCAAAAACTTCAAAAATATGACTGCTTGTGTCCCTTGTGTTGCATAGTATTTTATCATTGTTCATTAGCAATGCGTTCAATGTCCCCTGTTTATACTGGTGTATATATTGGTGACAATGCTTATACCAATGCTATTTAAAAGAACAGCAGTGTTTTCACACTTACAACTCCACTCCCATTGTGGCCTTGTAGATCCCACTTACATCAGTGAAAAGGGCATTGCAGTGATGACAAACCCACATCCTGGGGAGCATACAGTTACATGGCTTGAGGCCAATATAAAGTGTACAGCGTATACGTATATAGAATACTAATATAAATGATTGTATACGATTGTACATTTACATCTACTGGAAGGTCAACTGAGCAAGAGAAAGGGGGTTTGTTGGATATGTGGTAAAGCAAAAAAAAAATCATCCCTTGCCTAGAAAGCACATCAAAGCACATTTAGTTACCAAAATGTCATTAGTCAAGTAGATCAATGTTTTAATTACTGCCACCATTGACAGATTGGATACATTGTGGTGACATACACCAATACCGCCACCATTGACAGATTGGATTTGGTGTCCAATTAGGTTAACTGTGGTAGAGGGCACCAGCCTTCTGATATTAATAGATTCTTATGGTTAAAGTTGGAGTTTATGCTTTTCTCTTTCTGGCCTATAGATTGAGATTAATAAGGAGGCTGTCTCACCAACACTTGGTGAGCGTGGTTACCCAACAAGCACAAATGATGCAAAATGCAACATGGATTTGTATGCAATATGATGTTACTTACTTCATTAGGCAAAGTATAGGAAACAAATAGACTTCCTTATAGATGAAACATCACAACCATTATATATATATCAGATGATTCTTCATAACAAACTCAATCTGCCTTCTTCAGTAAAGAAGAGCAGTGGTGATACACAGACTGCAAACATCCACAGCAACCAGTGTTGTGTTTTACTGACCTGACTAACATGAAATCTGATTCTTATGGGTTACTGTACTTTGCATACCTCTGCTTTTAGTCTGCTGAATGAACTATAAATAATATCTATACCAACCATTCAGGTTGTTGTTTCCTTTTACAACTTTAAAAATAACTCTTCTGCTTTTTGTGGGCAAAACTTTCAATTGCAAGCCCAGGTTGATAATACATTCTTAGCTGCTCTGTTGTAAGATATTTGATTTTAGAGTTTCCTTGTCCAGGTTTGTATTATGCTAACTGCTCTTTTTAACATGCTGGTCAACTAATAACAAGATTTGCTGATTTTATTATCTATACGTGCTACAACATGTAAATACTTATTCATGCTCTGGTGTAGTGCTGAGAATGGTTAACTGATTATATCAAAACATAACAGCATTGTAGTTCCTATATTCCTGTGTATAAAAATTATTCTTTCATCCTTTTATTAAAATTCTTAACACTTTCTGGATATTAATAATTCATAATATGCATTCATTTCTAAGATGACCTTTACAACCAGTGTTCTGTTTAGAATGTTTATAGTATTTATTGGCACTTAGAGAAGAAAATATGCGTATTTACACTGTAAAGCTTTTCAGAAAAGTTTTCCATCTATATTTGAATATGTTATAGAAAGTTTCAGTGTGTAGTAGCCAATAACTGGAATGCATTAACTTGTTTTGGGTTCCTATCCCTCATCTTTGCTCTGTATAAAGCCCTTTACATGTAAGTGAGAAAAAAAGGAAGAGCTGAAACATGTCTCCAGTTCAGTATTTATGAAAAAGAATTTTGGTAAGACATACAATAGTAGGCACATTAATCAAATAACATTATATGTCCACCAGTTAATTTGATCAAAAATCGTATAAGCACAATGATTGGGTACTGCTGTACTGTCTGCTGTACGCAACAGAGAATCCTCTGTGACAGTGACCAAGGCTTTATGTTTCCCGTTTTTTCCTCTACAATTACATTGCTTTACGACTATGTGTGGTCCAAACCCCTATGTGTACAATATTCTGAATGTTTCCGTTTTTTCTGGAACCACTAGTTGCAGATTCCTTTCTGAGAAGATCATTGAAGGAATTTTGTGTACAGTCACATGGTGAATCAAATTTAGCGTGCGAGTAGTGTTATCTCTTGCCTCCCTAAATGGGAGGAAACCACTTTGGTCAGAATGAATAAGGCGGTGGAGGACGGGTGTCAGCCTTCTCGCCAAAATGCTAGAGCAGATTCCTTTCTAAACAGGGTCCCAATGCAGAATCAGGTTTTAACTATCTGATCTGCCTATCTGGTTTAAATCAGTGCCCCTCTATCCATTATATTCTTTAGTAATTTACACAATTGAGAAAACATTCTCTGATATATAAATTAAAAAAGAAAAGATAATTAAAAAAAAAAACTAAAACTTTTTTAGGCACCCCTTTCCCTTTTTCCCCATGGGACACAAGAATGCAATAATGCACATCAGGTGAGCATGTGTATAAAAGCAAGACTGGCACCCCACATATTCGGTATTGCCAGGCCAGCCTTGGTAAAAGTGGCTCTCTGGCCAGAGCTCCTTTTTTTACTCTAAACTGGTAAGAAATAAAAGCTTTTAAAATGTTGCCTATTGACAACTATGCATTGCAGTTTATAACCATTTTACAGCACAGTTTTGAGGCTTAATATGTTTTTCTGAAAAATTGGATTTGATTGCAACTATCACCATTATGTTCTACAGAGTCTCTGCTTTCAGATCTGAGGTTAGCAAGTAATTGTCAGGCCTTTAAATGTGTGCAAAAAAAAAAACAAAGCTCTAGCAGCAGTATAGTTAAGCCTTCTCAAATGTTTTTTAAACTAAAAAAAAAAAAAATTTGGCTCCAACTCTGCAGGTCTGTAGTGTTCCCAGTATGGAGTGGTAAGTACATAGCAAAAGTAGCATTATTCATCATGTAACACATCACCTATCAGCCATTTCACTGAAACTACAACAATAAAAACTCAACTACTTAAAGAGGTTCTAAACTGAAAAATAAAAAAATCACACCTTTAATTCCGCAGATCTTTCGATCACGCTGAAGAAGTCCTCAATCCGGTCCCGCGCTGTCCTGGAATTCTCTTTTGTCCCAGCGCCACTATCTTCAACCTTTTTCTTCCATCTTCTGGCTCTGTCACCCGATCTTGCACAGTGCAGGTGCATGTTTGGGTGATGTAGCCTGCTGTAAAGGGGGAAAAAAGAACGATGATCTCACTGCGCATGCATGAGATCAGCATCTCTTTCCCCTCAGTGTAGGAAAATGTCCCTTCGGCATATGCCTAATCTCGGGCATGTGCAGAAGAAGCAGCAAGGAGCCTCCCAGGATGCATGACGTAGGTATCCCGCGAGGCTCTGCGCTCCCATTCAGTCTTAATCACAGTGTGTTGCTGTGGTGTTGCAGTTGAAAAAGAAAGAATAATATTTTTACTTTGCAGAAAAGGGGTGCCTACATAAAAGGGTAGTCATCAGCATAACTCTTTTTGTTTTCTAGCTTTGCTATCACTTCTGTAAATTGCTAGTAAAAGTACAGATTACAGCTGGAGAAAAATATCTAAAGTACAGGAAAGTGGGAAGCGCCGCTTTTTACAATATTTAAAAAATGTGTCATTTTATTGAGCACAAATACTAAGATATACAAATACAAAACATTAAACAGAAAGGGTGAGCTGGGAAAGTGATGGTTAATCCAAATGCGAACAACTTTGAATGTGGCCAATTTTCCTCTAAGTAGAATCCTTATTAGAAGAACAAATGCTGTGCAGTGTGGTGAAAAAGAAGATAGTGCGGAAGATTCCCAGTACTCCCTTACTCTACAGCAATACATTTGATCTATATTTGTAATTTTATACTGGATGAATAACACTTTATTGTACAAGATGGGTGTTTTGGACCACTGTGCACTAGCTTAGAACAGCATGCAATTTTGTACAGCCTTATAACTATTTTCTGCTGAAGAAACTTGCTAAACTAAAAATGTGGGTTAATATTATTTTCCTTCCTTTTTTTAAGTGTTTGACTGGATAGAAAAATATGCTCCTGGTTTCAAGTCGTCTGTGATAGGCAGAGACGTCCTCACACCACCGGATCTGGAAAGGATATTCGGCCTCCCTGGAGGAGTATGTAGCTTTTGTTTGTTTTTTAAGCAGCACTTGGGTTGCCAATATTTTATAAAAATGGAATACTCAAATGAACGCTAAAATAATTTTGTAATATTGAGAGCTGTAATGGAATTAGCAGTCATTAGCAAAATGCCTGTTACAGTCATTAAACTGCAGTCATCAGCATAACTATTTAATGTTAAGTTGTTTAGTAATTTTTAATGTTACGCATTAAAATCAATTGAAGGAATTATTACACTAAATTGTGTTGTTGATTGCTCTACCATCATATCCTATAATGTGGCATAAAAACACTTTATGACTTTTTTTTTTCAAATCTGCACTGTTAAAGAAAGAATCTATGAAACAGAGTTTATTAAGCAGGTGCATTAAATACTCTATTATAATGTTAACAAATGACAATTGTTTATGGTATCTGCTGCATTTTATTATGCAGACCCTATACCTGGCTCCTATACATGCATTACTTTATGTGTACCTGTATGACCCTGGCCATGCCATAGCTGATCAGTCTTACAATAGTATAGGAAAATCTCCTACTACTTGCAAATGTATTAAGTTATTTAAAAAAAACAAGGTTTTAAAACTGTGATATATGTGTGCGTATGTATGTGTGTGTGTGTGTATGTATATATATATATATATATATATATACTCATTTGCAGACATTTTGAATGTTAATCATGAAAACCTTTAAAACGTATACAGACCTTAAAAGGATTATGGTAGGTCCACTCTTCAGTTTTTTATTCTTGATTAAAATCAGTCCTGCAATTAAATTAATTCCTTGTTAAAATGCAAATACTTTGGGCAATAACCTGTCAGGATAGAAATATGGGAACTAGCACTGCTTACATGTTTTTAGTAGATGCACGCTATAGGGCATTATTCCTACATTCATATCACTACTAGAGCCACTCATTTGAAAAAAAGGTTCCCCAAATCTACAACTTTATGCTTGTGGGTCAATAGTAGTACATTACCAGTATTGAAGCTTACCAGCTCATACATACACACAATGCTAATTTATAAGTGTAAAGTATAAGCAAAGGATACAGAAAATAAAGAACGTATTAGATTTCTACCGGAATCAATGTGTAATAATGCACTAATCAAAGAAATCTAACAAAGTGCTTTCCATGGCATATTTATTAGACCAAATGGAATAAATAAGAAAAATGTTAAATTTTAGAAACACTTTAATGATATGTTAGGCCATTTCCTTGGGTTTCACTTCTGCAATTCTATATTATTTTTTTCAAATTTTCTAAGAAAATACCAGCGAACCCTCTCCTTCTGACATATTTTGTGACCTAATAGGGTTTATTAGTACAGATCTTCCAAAGGACATCCTGTCCGGCAGAATGTTCCTAATTATTATTATTATTTTTTTTTTGCAAAGTTAGCCTTTTGTAGAAACAAAAACTTAATGGGGCTATTTTACATTTATTTTATTTATATATATATATATATATATATATATATATATATATACACATACATACATCTTTAACTGAAGGATCTCAATAACCAAGGCCAAATGTAATGGCTAGATTACAGGGAAAGAGCATCTCCAAATCTGCAGGTCTGTAGTGTTCCCAGTATGAAGTGGTAAGTACATAGCAAAGGTGGTGTAAGGAAGGGAAACCAGTAAACCAGGAATGAGGTCATGGGTGCTCAATGCCTATTGATGTGTATTGAAGAGGAAGGCTAGCCTGTCTTGTCTGCTCTCACATAGGTGCTGCTGTAGCACAAGTTGTCAATGTTATGCCGGCCATGAGAAAGTACCAGAATGCGCAGAGCATTGCAGCTTGCTGCATATGAAGCTGCAGACCAAATTAAAGTGACCATGCTGACCCTCTGTCTACTGCCAAAAGCACCTACTATAAATATATCAGCCTCAGACCTGACAGGCTGGCTGAGGCATCAGTGACCTAAAGAATCTGCTGCCAAGTACCATAGACCACTAGACTAGGGATCTTGTGAAGTTGATGCCTCAATGCTTCAGAACTGTTTTGGCTGCACAAGGGAGCAGATGGTTCTAATGTTTTGGCTAATCATTGTATAAACAAAAAACATTATTTTACAAAAAAAAGAAAGGTGTAAGGGAGTGTTTACCAGTTTACCATTAAGGGTTGCCATTGAGCAAGAAAAGGTACTCACAAAAAAACAAAACATAGTTTATTTAGGCACAATAGTGTAAATTTACTATTAATATTATTATTCATATTAATAATAATAAAAAACAGTATTTATATAGCATTAACAAATTACGAAACCCTGTACATTAAAAAAGGGGTTGCAAATCACAGACGGATGCAGGCAATAACACAGGAGGAGGAGAGGACTCTGCCCAGAGGAGCTTACTATCTAACAATACAATCCAATGGCATTTTGTTACCTTGTTTTATTTGCTAACTTTTGCGTTTAAAATTTCCTTTGAATTCACCAAAGGTTTGACTGCATAGTTCAGCTGTGTTTATTGCATGCACACTGTACCTGACAGGAATGCCAATTCACAAAAAAATACTTTTAAAGTACAGCTAGCTTCTACTGGGTGCCACCTCCAATTAGGAGAAAAACTATGAAAACTAAAGTCTCTTGATAATAATTTCCCCCCAAAAAAGTATATTAAAATTCGACAGACATGCAAATTATTGGTAAAGGGATTATTCACCTTGTTGCAAACAAGTCATTTGCTTTAGGAGATTCTCTAAACATAGCCAATGTCAGGCTTTGTTGTAACAGCTCCTATTCTTTTCAGGCATTTCAAACCACTTTTAATCAGATTTTAAAAGAACAGATGAAGGCAACTTACCAACTCTTTTAAATGATTAAACAATGTAAATAGAAACTGCTTGCAGTAGGTTGCATTTATCTGTTCAATCGTTTTTGCAAATAAAAGCTGTGAGCCCAACCAGCAGCAGTGTCTGATGGCAAATAGAACACTCGCTTATTATCTGTACACGTTTACTAAAGGTAAATGCAGATTGGTAACTAAGAGTACCTGCACATTTGCAAAACCCTAACCTGAAACTAATTTCATAATAATCATAAAAAACAATGTTGTTTCTAGCTTGGCAATGATATTTGGTCTCACATTTCTTTATTCACAGAATATTTTTCATGGAAGTATGTCCCTGGATCAGTTATACTTTGCACGGCCTGGACCTGGGTTTTCAAATTACAGATCACCTATACAAGGGCTTTACTTGTGCGGCAGTGGATCACATCCAGGTAAGATATTATTTATGATCTGAGCTGAAACAATAAAAGTGGTGAACAAAACAGAGTAGCATTAGATTTGTATGAAACCCATGCTGGCCAAACCAGTTTGGCCTGTGTTATTTGTAAACTCAAAATTTACAACCTTCAACTGCAAATTTCCAGTAAATGGAATTGTATTAAAGCATTAAATTTTGGATACTAGTTCTGTTTAAATGAAGAAGAATATCAACTGCTTGCTGTGTTTTCTTTTGGCTTGGATGAAATGCAGGTCTTTGGTTGTCCTGAACCAGTGTGACAATTCTGGTCACATAATGGGATTACACTTACATTGTGTACTTAAAAAATTGTATGAAGCAACACTGATTACCCTGCTTTAAAATACTAGTTGTCAATCTGTGACAATGTTCCTATATGTTTCTGAAATGTCTGTGTGACTAACCTGAGACAATAATGCAGTTTAAGAGTTTAAACTTTACTTGCTGCACACTAGTTGGCACCAGACACCTTACATTTTTGAAAGATATCAGCCGTGGTAGGCCTGAGGTAATTTTAATATTATACATTTCTACCTTTCTGGTATTCCATAGATTACAGCAGGGGCCACACTTTTCAGAGCTATTACTGTTGTGCAGTTTGCTAGGTGGCACAGTGGAACAGACATGAAATTTGTTAAGTAAAACTCATTAATCAACCTAATTTTACAGTTGTTTCGCCTTTTGTAATCAGCATTTATTGGGTTTATATATAAGCAGTAGCACATATTTAGAATTATGATTTAGCTGCAGTATACAAGTGGCAGGCTTGTAATGGATAGGATTAAAGACAGTTATGCTTTCAGGTTGTTATAGCTGCACAATCATATGTACTTTCAGAATGCAATTTATTTTTACTTTACTTGCTTGGCAAATGAGCTACTTTCCGTCTGTCTATAGTAGAAAGAGTAGGCTGCTAACTTGACAATGTTGAGACATCACAGCAATCCTACATGGATATACATGTCAAACAAAATAAATGCAAGCACTTTACTCCCTCCTGTTGTATGGATGCCCTTCTGGCTAAGCTGACTACTGTTTGCTGTTCAGTTGTAAAGCCTCATACAGATGTCAGATGATTGTCGCTGGTAACCATCTTTCATGATCCTTTCCAGTGATAGATGGATGAAGAAGCGCTGTGCATAGCACGGTTCTGTTAAATGGGGAGGGGGTGGGTGGGAGGATGAGCGAGCGGCACCCAGCTGTTTTCCCCTCTATAAGATGTTACAGTGGTCATTTCTCATTGGTCTTTCGTCAATTCGATATGGCGGACTGGTGAACAACATTGAGGGACCACGGGACACGTCAGATTTTTTCCCTCGAGATGAGCATGAACATTATCTCAGGCAGGGATCATCTAATGTATGTAGGTAGGTAGCTTAAGCCTCCCATAAATCCTACTTAGAAATGTAAATTTATTCGTTGATTTTTCAATGTTAGCTTTTCTCCTTTCACTTCAAGTTTTTATTTGTTTCACAGTTCATCCCAATTGTGATGATAGGAACACAGTGCCTTAAACATGCTAGATCCCCTGAAATCTTCAAATAACATTCATATTCTATAAAGATTGACATGGTATAGTGCATTCCTTAGGATGAAGGCATTGCCCCTCCTAATGGAGAAGGATGTTTGCACCTTTTGCACCTTATGTTTTTACTATTTTTCTGTATCCATGCGTTCTGGTCTTCTGTAAATGCAAATCTTTCTGCTGGAGCTAAAAACCGTTTTGTTAGCTTTTTCCAATTTTACGAAGTGAAGGAAAGTCTACCTATTGGGCACACAGCAGTAAAGACTCCCCCACTAGCTGACATTGTAATTTAAAGAATACATATCCTTTCCATGTACACATATCCATTGCCCTGCGCTTTACATATAAAAAAAAAAAAAAAAAGTCAATTGGATTTAGGTTTGGCATTTACCATCTGTTAAACCTATTGAACTTGGGCCACTTCGTGCCTGGCTCGATTGGTCTGTTTAGGACTCTGTGAGCCATGCTAAGTATTTCTAAGGAATAGCACCTCCCAGACAAGAAATGCCATTAACTTTTCTATAAACAGGTGATGGGCAAACGATATTTAACTGTGGGAAACCACCATTCAGATTTGTATACGTATGCTTATATTGAAGTTATTTCTTCTGACCTACACTTTTTTTTCTAATTCTGCTTCTAATGCATTACTATCCTGATGACTTTGTAAAAGCTTAGTCTTGTGAAACAGTTAACATTTCCTGTGTTATTTTTATCGAAGAAAGAAAAATATGTGTTTACATGGCAACAAGCAAGAATGCTGATTGCATGAATGATTTAAGCTGATATACTGAATGTTGGTTTTGGCTGATTTTAGACCCTATCTGGTAACATATTTCTGTCAATTTTCTCCTTTTATTGTTTATTATATGAAGTGAACAAAAGTAAAACTGTTTTAAAGATGATGATTTCAGTTAGGCCTTGTGTATGGCAATTACATTTTATTTATTACTGCCATGGATGTGCAGTTTACATGCAGATACTGCATGTTTAAATTATCTACAGTATAGTTTAGTATGGTTTTTGGACCTTATTATTAAATAAATGTACAAATACAATGGGTCTGATTTATAAAAGCTCTCCAACGCTGGAGAGGATACACTTTCATCAGTGAAGCTTGGTGATCCAGCAAACCTGGAATTGATCTGGTCTAGGATTCAAAACATTTGCTAGCAAATTACAAATGACTTTGAAGAAATCCATTCCAGGTTTGCTGGATCACTTTACTGATAAAAGCGTATCCCTTCCAGCCTCCATCTGTTTTACTAGGTCTGAGGATGATTAGATAAAAAGGGCTAGGAGAGCCAAAGTTTTGTAACATTACAATGACATTTACTTGTAGATGTGGAACAGTGCAAAGTACATACATTATTAGCTACACGTATCATTTAGATACTGAAAGCTGTAACTAATAAATGGTACCTCAGCAATGACAGTTCATTTCCCTTTTTAGTGATACTCCAGCAGGACACAGTTGGGAAATAGTGGCATATTTCTTCATGCTGTTGCATTATGCATTGCACAAATTTTATTATGAGATAAAAAAAAAAACAGTTTACGGCAGGAAAGTGTATTTCTGGTATGAATTGTTACGAATATATGGGCAGCTAATAAATTATTATGACGATTTTTTTTGGTCTCCCTTTTGTTTTAAAGCATAAATGGCCTGGATTTTGTTTTAATGAATATTTTAATCTGAGTATTACATATAAGATGTTAAAAAAAAAACTTTCAATCAACCCAAATAATGTCTCTGTTCCTTTACATTCTTTTTTTCTTTTTCTTTTACATTCTTTACATTCATCTTGGTTGAGGAGAAAGCTTTTTTTTTTTACATTCCCACTTATTGGAACTGAGATGTCTCAACTAAATTTCTGTTTCAGATTTCCTCCCTGTGATAAGTTAAGCTACGATAATCGGCATCGGCCAAATATCGGGCGAAAATCTGCCGTGTGTACAGTCGGTGTCGTCCATCGTCCGAACGACCGACCTGCCGGATCCACGGACGATGGACGACGACCGATCCTAATGAAAGGGAAGGGGGAGAGCGCGCAGCAGGGTGCCGCTCCGTCGCTCTCCCCCTCCCCTCTCCATAGAGCATGAACGGTGCTGTATGTACAGCACCGTTCATGCATCGGGTAGTCCCTTGTCGTTGGAAAGGATCGTGTAAGATACTTTCCAACGACAAAAATTGCAAGTGTACGCAGCTTTACGTTTCACCCTCTATAGAAAAAAAAATAAAATCACCGATATATATGATGTCTAATATTCAAATATGATAATCCTTTCAGCAAGTAATTGAAAAGACTGTCGAATATGTTACAGGTAAAAAATTGCCATTTAAGCAAAGAATTCCATCAGGAACCCAGTGCTACCTGGAAGAATTATGTTTTTATAATTTAGCATTGGTAAACTTTAGACATTGCCTAGTATGTTTTAAAAATATCAGTACTTTACCTATATATAAAATAAGAAAAGAGAGCAAAATACATATTTTTTTCTCAGATCCTAGCCTAAAGCCATGTACACACTAGGTAGTTACTGTCACTGACAAACAATTGTGAATGTGTGCAAACCTAGACTGTGTACAGAGGTCCTGTGACCTAATTAAGTGATCTGGCATGGAAGAATAAATTGTTTTGACTGGAACTAGGCTTTCAATAAATACAAATTAAAAAGTAGGAACATCTGTTGCATGTGGCATTGATATTAATGTGCAAATGAATGCAAACTAAGTCATTTTTTGAAAAACATTAGAATCTGTTTAAATAGGTTTTTTAAGCTGTCTTAAGTGGTTTAGGTTCTGGAGATCCCCCTTCCTTAATATACTGCTGTTTGAAGCTTCTTTCAACATGCAGCAATGATCTAAGCTGAAGACAACCTATAAGTGTTTGTAATTGTATAGCAGCATAATTTTTAATATTAGCAATAAACATGCCATGCGACAAATGTAACATTTTTTGGCTCTTAATGTTATGGTCCTGTCAGTTTTATTATCTGTATGATGATGTTAAAAGTTTTATTTAAAAAAAACAGCAATGAAAACATCCTGTGCATTTTTAGTATACAAGCATATCACTCAAAGCAAATGTCATAGAAAACATCTGCTTAGAAGTTACCCAAATGTAATTTCCTTCTGATGTTACACTTAGATTGTAGCCCCTTTCCTTGTTTATAAAATCCATCCCTCCCAATAAATAAATGATTGTAATGAAAAACTATACTGAAGAAGAACTCTAATTTACAAAAGAAATCATAAAAGTTAAGTAGCGATGCACCTTGCCTACTAGGGCTGAACCCCCTCAGATACTTATACATCTCCAATGCTATGTGTTAGCTATGTGTTCAGCAATAGCAAATCTTTCTCTTCAACCAAGATCTCATCATATAAATGCCTAGACATCGGGTCATGTGTTCCGTAACTGGTGATCCTTCTCTTCATCCAATATCACATCATATCATGAGTTCAGAATTAGTTGATCTTCCTCTTCAAATTAGATCATATCACAAAAATGTCTACGTATGAGGTCACGTGTTCAGCAATGGCTTGTTTTTATTCTTCAACCAAGATCCTATCACCAAATATCTAGGTATCATCTAAATTTCCAGCAATAGGTAACCTTCAACAAAGATCCCGTCACATAAATGTCTAGACACATCAGGTCACATGTTTAGCAATTGGTGATCATCCACTTCAACAATGATCATCTAACCAAATGTTAAGGCATCAGATCATGTGTTTAGCAATAGCTGAGCTTCATCCTCAACCAAGATTCCTTCACATGATTGTATAGATATCAGGTCTTAGGTTATGCAATGGTTGATGATCCTCTAAGACCAAGAACATTTTACCAAATGTCTAGGCATCAGGTCATGTGATCAGGAATAACTGAGCTTCCTCTTCAAGCTAAAGCATATCACCGAATATCCAGGCATGAGGCCATTTCTTCAGAAATAGCTGATCTTCCTTTTTATCCTAGATCACATCATTAAATGTCTAGCTATGTGTTCAGCAATAGCTAATTTATCCTTTTTAACCATGATCCCACCTAATACACATGTAGACATCAGGCCACTAGTTTAGAAATGGCTGATCCTCCTCTTTGACCATGATCACATCACATATATTTCTAATATATGTGATGTGATCAATATGCAATAACTTATTCTCCTCTTCAACCTAAATCATATCACCAAATGCCTAAGCATCAGATCATGTGTTCAGAAGTGGCTCATTTTCCTCTTCAACCAAGATCATATCCTCCAATGTCTAGTCATCAGGTCATTTGTTCAAGAATGTCCGATCTTCCTTTTCAACCAAGATCGTATCACCAAATGTCTAGGCATCAGATCATGTGTTCAGCATTAGCTGATCTTCTGCTTCAACCTAGATCATATCACCAAAATGTTTACATATTAGCTACGTCTTTACCATTGACTGGTCTACTTCTTCAATCAAGATTATATCACCAAATCTAGTCCAGTCTTCTAGTTGTTTGTTTTTGTGTCCAGCATTTGTTACAGAAAAAGTAAGAATGTTAGACTGTAGATAAACTGTTTTTATTATTATCCATCTCAACACGATCATATATATTAACATTTTAGTACAGGCTCACTTTGAGAGGGAAAATGTTACCATATTACCTAAATAAATGGTTATGTAAATCTTTCAGACATCCTAGCTTGCTGTGGTCTGTAGACCGTGAAAAAACAGTGAAACCGCTTCCCATAATACACAGTGTTTTAGCAAGACAAAATATGAGGCTCTTATGATAAATCATTGTCAGTCATTTTAAAGTGGAACTCCAGCTTGAGACAATATATTTTTTTTCTAGTTAAGCCAGGAATGAATAGACCTATTTCTATTGTCTGTCCCCTCAATGTGTAACTTCTCAAGTGCCAACAGTACCAGCAAGTTATAGTAAACTTTATTTCACAGGGTGAACATCAGCATTTTCTATTGACATGAGACTTGTCCTTAGTAGTTAAACAAACTAGTTTGGACTGCTGTGGTGACTTAGTTATTGCCTTTTGAAAATTAGGGGCCTGAACACAAAGCTATGAAAGAGGAATATATGCCACTGTAACCAGACTAAATGATAATTGATGATTTTTGTTTTAAAAACTGCAAATGATGATCCCTGAGATTTCTCCTGCACACAAATCTAATGCATATTGCCAAGCTGCAACATTTAACAAATCTTAGTTGCCACTGACTCATTAAATATTGTACATACAAACAAATGCTAAAGCAGCGGTCGCCAACTGGTGGTCTGCAAGAAAATTTTGGGGGTCTGTGGCTCTGGTCAGTGCATCCCCGAGCAGGGTCAGGAGAAGGACCTCGCTGGGGGGATGCACCGGCCAGAGCCGCAGACCATCTACCCTGAGCAGTTCTCAGGCTCGGGGAGGTGTGCGGGCTGTGTCCCTGCACACAACCTGCCGACTCTTCCATTGCAGGATCTGATGCAGGTTATGTCATAAGGACGTCAGTCTGGGGGAGGTTTCTCTCCCTTTGAGTGACACCCGGCTCCCCGCACATGCACAGTCGGGAGCCGGTGATTTTAGTGGTCCGCGGAAAAGGTTGGCCACCGCTGTGCTAAAGAATCCAGACTTCATATGCTTTGTAATGTAAAGAGAAGTAAACCTAACCAGTTAACAGCTGCTGCTGTGTAAATTAGCTTTATTTTATTTTTAATTCAGAAACTACAAGTTTAGACAATGTCTCTGCAATATATGCTTCTGTTAAATTCATATTTTGAAGCTCATCTAATCCCCATTTTGTTTCTTAAACCACTGTGATTCATAGGCAAATGCCACATTTATTGTCTTCATAAAATACCAGCAGCTTCTTATCTCTTGCAGCCTTTTTTAGTCTCTTACTGTCTTCATGTACTCACTCCAGAATTGGCTGTGGAACAGCTTTAGAGACAATGATGGACCACTCCTTTGCATTGTGCGATGACACCATTGCTTTTGTGATTTCCATCAGGCATGTGATAGGGTGACAACACAAACGTTTTTGAAATTGGGCCGCGCGTTCTTTTAACAAGAAGTATTTCCAATATGACCTTCAGAAGCCTAAATAAACAGGAGTTTTAAAATAACATTTGTAATTACAACTTTCTAAAGCTTGCATGGGCATTTAATTAATGGGTTTAGATCACTTTGAATTGCTTTTAGCATTCTGGCCATTAAAATTAAAAGAAAAGCATATGAGTAGTCAGATTATGCAACCAATTTTTTTTAATCAGCTGTTTGGAGTACATAACCAGTTTTTATATGACTGCATAGCTGGGTTCACACACGCTCATGGATAAACAAGGACAGTAACGGAAAGGGAAAAATAAAATCCAGAATTTCCAGCATTGAACGTATGCTGCTGTGCTCTCACCTTTCACTTCCATTACGATTGTTCGTGGTCCATCGTCCGTGGATCCGCCAGGATGGTCGTTCAGACGATGAACGACGAACTCTGTACACGTGCAAGATTCTCGTTCAATATCGGCCCTGAGCCAATTACACGTGTGTACCTAGCCTTAGTTATTATGTTTTGCAGCTATATACCGCTATGTTGTCAGAAGTGATGGAGGCTTATATAACCTATGGTTATTGTAACATATATCATTAAGACATGCAAAGATAGTAACTACTTTGATAAGAGAGCAAACACTGATAGACACTGACATACATACATACATACAACAATAATATCAGGGTGTATGGTTCTTAGGTTCAAAGGGCAAAGGCGGGCAAAGGCAACCAAGGAACACAGCAAACTGATAGAGAGTCATGGGGACACAATATTGAAATTAGTCTGTGACATATAAAAGAATATTGGAATATGTGAATCTCACCACACTCTATAATGTTGCAGAGGATATACAAGAGTGGGTGCAAAGTATAATGATGTAAGCTTAGGTAAGCTAGGAATAGCTTAGAAGGTAAGATGATGGTGGTAAGAACGTAAGATGATATCAGACAAAAACAAAATCAGTGTATTGGTAGCAAGGGGGGTATAGTCAAACCTATACCTATATATCAAAGTGACCACTGTTGGGAACTCCCATGCATTTATAGTCATTGTGAATGACTAATGACAGCATCCCGTCCAAGATGTGTGCCAACAAGGCTGCAGAGGTAAAAAATGATGGACCTGACCCGACACTATAAGCAGAGGGACCAGTGACTGCAAATTCCCAACATTTTAACAGGCGGCTCTGAACACATTCACTCCTGGACTGGCACCACCATACTTATAACTTGTACCCCATATATATAAATATATATATATTTATACATGTATACATACATACAAGGTATACATGTTTTAGTAATATTAGTATTTTATATGAAGTTGATTATTAAAATTTGTAGGAAATTATACTGCACTTTCACTTGCATTATGATTTATGTCCTTTGTGTGGTTTCTGAACTGTCTTGTGTTGATATATTATGCTATCTTGGGATGTAGCTTTTTTTTTTTTTTTTTTTTGCTCTATTGCACTCATCTAATATTTTTCTTTGCATTTTAGGAGGAGGTGTCATGGGAGCATCAGGACGCAACGCAGCTTTAGTCGCTATGAAAGACCTAAAGCGAACAAGTTAATTAAGTTTATAAGTCACCTTTACCTGAAATTTAAAGCATTTTATTTCCTAAATTTCAATATAAAGAAACTATTTTTATTTGTCTGTTGTGTGTTTTTATTATATAATGTTTAATGCACCCACCATCATTTTTTTTCCAAGGCTTATTTGCTCTATTAAAGGGATGAACCATAAATGTAAGGTGATCACTACCTAATACAAGTGAATTGCACATATATCAAACTCAAATTAGGAGTGATTAAAACATCATCTTCAAGGGGCCACAAAATGTAACTGTTGCCCTCCCTTTACAAAATATGTGCTACAGCCCCTAATTACAATTGCATCTCTATTTACAGTTTTCCCTTAGACTTGTCCTAAAGTCTCACAACTACCAGTTGTTGCTGCCAGTAAAATTATTCTGGGTCATTAATGCTTTCGCATTGCTTGTGAATTCTGAACAATATTGTCACCCTCTTGTATCCTATGCTATGCCTGTTTGCATGACAGTGGGGACGTTCACCATTGCCGGTTTACATCAAATAGCTTGTGAATCAGCAGCTGGTCATGGTTGTGTTGTTCTAAAAAAATGAGCGAGTGAGCAATGTCACCCTAAGGCATAAAGTGTGTTGGTAGCAGAGTCACCAGGTGAAAATAAAGTGAAAAAAAAAAATTAAAATGCGCCAAGAACTAGATACATATTTAATACATCCTAAGTACCTGAGGTATACAGCTGCCAAATTTTGTCAGAAAATGTAGGAGAATAACTGGGCCACTTTTTTATTTTAAAGAGACATGCTGCACTTTGCCCATAGATTTTGACAGCTCCAACAAGCAACCAGGCAGGTAAGAATTCTTTTCCACATGGGACATCCCATTTCGTTCTACAATAAATAGCTGCCCGAGCACAAGTTTTCGAAATTTAAAGCACTGAGGGTTGCAAAGAAAGGGGAGGAAGGCATTGCCTAATTTATCCATGTTTGATACATTCTCTCTTTAGGTGAGGCTCACACTATCCTCTCACTGTATATCATTTCCTACCTAAACCATGAATTGAAAATAACATTTCATTTATTTAATCATGCTCAAGCAAAACTGTTTTGTTTTTTTTTGCCTTGGCACCTGATTAAGAACTAAAAGTGAACACACAGTATTTACCTGGCTTACTAATCTAAGCTATTACCTTACATCACTTTGCTACGTAAACAGTTGTTACACCTTTAGTAAATAAACTCATTTATGCCTGAGGTTTGTTAATAAAGAAGTGTAAAGTCAGAGTATATATTACTTCCGTATTTGGTTTAGTTATGTTTTTTCACAGATTTCAACACATCTATTTTTGGACACCTTTAGAAGAAGAAAAACTTGCAGGTGTATAAACCATACGGACTGCTATTGTTTTCCATTTTTTAAATAATAAATGTGGGCTTTGACACACTGAAATAAACATAAAACATTAAAATTCAAGTGGCAATATATATATTTTTGAACCTGTACTGTATATATGTCATTCATATATATATATATATATATATATATACATACACACAGTACAGGTTCACAAATCCGGCAACCTCCGGACCAGAAGGTGTGCCAGATTTTCGAAAATTCCGGATTTTTGAAGGTTATATATGCTGTATATTTTAAAATGAAACAACACTAAAGGAAAATCAAATTTAGTTTTAATGTTCACCAACTAAATAAAACAGTTTTACAAAATTTTAGTTCAACTAAACAAAATAGTGTCTCTATTGTAGTGAATTTTAATTATTACTGTACCCATGAATAGAAGCTATTCTAATAGCTAATAGCAGATAGGGTATCAGGATGATCATCTTCATGACTGACAGTATCCTCAACAACAGGAACAGCTTCATTTTATGGAGGAAAAGCAAGACCTATAATGGCTTATTCTGGAATACAGCGCCATCAAAACATAAACAGCGCCTCCAGAAAACAGTGTAAATTTGAAAATACGCTCCAAAATCCATGCTGGAAAACAATTATTGAAGGCAGGATTTTTGAATGTCGGCTGTATTACCACTTGAATTTAAATGTTTATATATATATATATATATATATATAGTAAAGTTTTGTGGTTATTAAACCTTATGTTTATTTATGCATTTCTATTCTATTCTGGCCATGGTTAGAAGGGCAACAAATTTTGCATTTACTTGCAAATAAAACTAAGCTGTGGTTTTTTCCATTTAGGCACACTGTTACTATATCCAACTTTTGATAGAGGGATTGGCAAAGAAAGGAAGTGGGGTTAGTTGTTTGACTCATTCACTTGTGTCTGAATTCTGTAAATAGCTGATCTTGTCACAAATTATGACCTGTCCTGTTTACTAAACAGGAAAACAGAATAAGAAAGAAATCCAATCCCTAAATTGAATTTTGCTACTTAATGGTTGTCGAGCCCTGAAATATGTATAAATTGAAAGGGTAGGTGGGGAAATGTATAAGATACTTTGTATCTTATATCTTGTTTGAAGTACGTTGATTTTAGTGACCTAAACAAATGATTTTATATTATATCAAATCTACTGCCGTAAAGAGCCGCTATCCCCTCCATTCGCCCACCTCCCCATCAATTTATACTGTTTACTAAACAGTATAATCAGCCCCCCCCCCAGCTTTTACGTTAAGCTGCGTACACACGTGCAATAATTATCGTTGGAAATGAACGACTAATGACTGTTTGTCCAAAATTTATTAACAAAAAAAGTGCACAATGACGATGAACGAGGATTGTCGCTGGAAACCAACGGCTGTCCCGGTGGATCTGATTGAGCGATGATTGTTCGCAATCTTTTGTGTGTATGGTCGTTCAGTGATCGTGGATGTTTCTGCAGTATACTTTCTCCTTTACATGTCACTTCCTGCATCATTCAAACGATCGTATCTAGCGTGTGTACATTATTGGTGGATTATATTTGAACAATTGTATGGTATAGCATGTACAGAATTGTGCACAATACGATCGTTCAAATTAGTTGTGCATAATCGTTAGTCGTTCCTTTTCTAATGACAATTATTGCACATGTGTACCCAGCTTTAGGCTACAAAATATTTCCCCCTAGTATGTTGTGAGGATTAGGAATGAGGGAGGAATTCTAATGAAATTCAAGTGGATAGGGCAGAAACCAAATATTGCTATTTAGGTCCAAATTGGAAGTGCATTTATAGCAGAACAGCCAGTATTTTGCTGTACTTGCAGGCTCTTTAATATGATTTTTTTCTCAGATATACACATGGCTATTTTTTTTAGCTCTGTGTCTACTAAAGAACATTGCTTCTGTGTTGCTTCTGTACAGTATGAGAAAATTAGTGTGACATTAATCAACATGGTCCTTAGGTGGGTAAACAAAATAAATGATACAAATCCAGAAACTGATGGCATACACTTACAAGTTCTTAATGAGATGATCTCTGCAGAAATGATGTTACGTATATATATCATTTTTATTTCAATTATGTTTTATAAGAACATAAAATTAAACAAGTAATAAAACAATAGGAAACCAATGTGTTGGTGAGGAATGATTCTAGCTAACCAAGGCAAGAGGAGTCAATCTGATGTGATACATATAATTAAAAAGAGTTTGCCCCAAACTAGAGAGTCTATTGTCCTCTAATGTAAGGAAGGCATTTGATGGATTTGGTCTGTGAATAGATAAACATGGAGGCTGTCAGTCTGACCTGCTTCTGTGAAAGGCATGCAAGCCGGACAACTAGCATTTGCAGAAGGGAAAGTCAGCATTGACAGCCTTTACTTTTCTCACAGGAAATTATTACTTTAGACTTCATACACAGCAAATGTGTTTTCTACTAAAATCAATGGAAATGTATCAAAATGCTTGTTTATGAATAATGAGTTTGAAATTTAAATGAGTTGGAACAGTCCCATAAACTTTTACAGGAATGCAAAGCAAACTTTTGCAGAAAGCAAAGCCTGCAGTGGGACAAAAGCCAACAGCAAAAGTTCTGTGCAAAGTATGTTGTTATGTTTTTGGGCTTGAGGTGGAAAACCACACAAATAGAAACTGAATATACAAACTTCAGCCAGATGGCGTCCGAATAGGTAACATCCAAGACCCCAATGCAAAGGTTCCTAAAGAAGAACTCTAATTACCATTTTGTTTTTGTTCATCCGCCAACCTGTAAAAAAAATTGTGCCTGAGCTGTGCTCACCTTATCCACTGTTCTCCCCAGCTGTCCAGTGCCACCAGTTTTTTTATGCATACAACAGGCATTTAGTTTTATTTTCCTTCACTCTAGTCTGTTGGTAATGCATGCAGGGCACATAGTGCTCTATATTATAACATCATGCAGTTTGGGACCATTGTACTTCAGGTCTGGGAGGCACTCACACATCATTATAAGTCCAAACAATTCCCATCCTTCACCACTGGGAAAGAAAAATGACTGGCTAGTAAATTGCAGTAAAAGGTAAGTAGATAACTTAAAAAAAGAAGAAAAGATAGATAAAGAGGGGCTTCCGGATGTGGGTACAGCTTGTATTCCATTTTAACAAATCATCCATAGTGCTGCACTCCGGTAACAATTCTGCAACAATCTTATGGAGCGTGCTACTCCATTTTCCTTGTGTTTCACTAGTACAATCTTGCTTATGGCAAAATTGTGGGTTAGAAGTTTGAATTTTAGTGTTAACTTCAGACATAGTTTTAAAAGAAATCTAAGATAAAATGGTAAACTGCAATATTTAAGAGCTCTAGTATTACATCAAAAATTATAAGATAACTCATAAGTAGTTTCAACATAGACCCTGATGTATGAAAGCTCTCCAAGGCTGGAGAGAATACACTTTCAGAAGTGAACTGGGTGATCCAGCAAACCTGTAATGGATCTGGTCCAGGATTCAAAACATTTGCTAACAAATAGAAAATGATTTTTAAAAATTCATTTCATGTTTTCTGGATCACCCAGGTCACTTCTGAAAGTGTATTCTCTCCAGCCTTGGAGAGCTTTCATAAATCAGGGCCATTATGTCAGAGATTTAAATAGCTTCTCAAAGGTCTAAGATCATATGGATCAAATCTAAGATAAAATCTCACAGCTTTAGGATTATATGCTATGAATACTAAAATACTTACATTAACTTGGTCTGTTAGTTCTACCCTGTTGCTCAAGTAAGTAAGTATGCCTGTGCTGCCAAACTGATGCAATCCTCACCCACCCAAACCCTTAAAGTTGAATTTGAGGCAGATGTGAATGGCACAGCACCATATTATTAATACAGTATAGCATGAAATATATTTTTAAATTCAATGTGGGTACCTGATATCCACAAAAAGTCCCTATAAAGTTAGCCTTATGTGTCTGAGTGGAAGGAACACCTTTAAAGAACCAATCAGTTTATATACTAACAAGAGGAATGCTGATAGAAGATAACTTTTCCTTCATTATCCAGTTAGAGGTTGGGGTAAGATCTAAATGAAGGTTTAAAAACAATGGCTATCAAAAGTACTTTCAAATAGATCTTTGAAATGATGTTTCTTATTGCAGCAAAACTTTTCAATTAGCTCACAAACCTTATTATTATCGCTCACAAACAAATGTGATACATACTTATCTATGCTATACACCCTTATCTTGTTATTTTTGGCTGGAGTCCTCCTTTAACTTTCAACCTAAATGTCTTTAAAAAAATATATCTGTACATTATTTACCCAGATATACCTTTACTTTAGCAACCCCTCCCCTCCCAACACACCATAAACTTTATATTAAGCCCTAAGTGTAAACTGAACACTTGTATATATTCGTTTTTACACAACAGGAAAAGTAACACCCACCAAATCCTGTGTTCTAGCTTTTGCATGTATGCCCCTGCCAATTTTTTTTTCTTTTTTTTTTTTTGCAGTAGCCCAGCCTAACTTTGTCCTGTTTTATTATATAACATGATACATTATATAAACACAACTTCCACTATAAAGTTTGTGAAAAGTTGACCATGCACCTTTATTATGGTCAGTGCGCTTATTTTTTTATGGTACAATGGAGGGAACTGATTTCTTATTTAAATGCAGTATTTACATGAGACCCCCCCCCCTCCCCACTCCTTTATTTCCCCTATGCCTTTGGAATCTCTGGGTAATATGCAAGATAACAGAAGGAAAAAGCAGGTGCTAACATTCTCATTCAAATTTACAGCATTCATGATACATAAAAAAACACTTAAAATAAATCTATGATAATAGAAAACCTGGTAGCTAGTAACCTGGGGGTACCATTAGGATGACAGCTTTACAAGCATGTGAGTCACTGACCTGCAACAAGCAATCTCTTTACATACATGCTTTCTCGTTGACAATGACTTGCTAGATACAGATGTCAGGACCAGAATGGCAGCCCCAGGACCTGCAATATTAAAAGCATGTAAGCTAATGCAAGAAAGGGTAAAGGAAGTGCAAACATGTCACTTGTTTGTACTTTATCCCCACAAAAGCTTTCAAAATCCTTTATTACCAGGTGTTTGAAAACAGCTCCTATTTATTATTACTAAAGTGTTTAACAAGCACCCTGACAACTGAAACATCTGCAAAAAAAAAAAAAAGCTTTTTAAACACATTTTTTTTTTTCATTTCAATTATAATAGAGGAATAGAGGGCTTTGCAGCCATTGTTTTTGAGCAGTAAACCAACGGAAAACCTCTTTCTTAAAAACTGAAAAACTGTCCCCGTGAACAACACTAAAAAAAAATACTAAAAATAGGTTTACTGTAAAAAGTTACAGGCCCTTGCAATATCGTCATCACTGTGAATCCTCCTCCTGCGTCACTTTCTGTCATTTGCAACCCCTATTTAATGTACAGCGCTGCGTAATATGTTGGCGCTATATAAATCTTGTTTATTATTAACAATAATAATAATAATAATAAGTAAAAACATCAACCACTTGGCAGCGAATAGTACAGCTTTGCTATACTTCCAGTTCATGCACTCTTACAATAAGGCTTTGTTCCCACTATAAGGAGTAATGCCATGTGTTATATCTGTACGCCTGTCTCTTGCATTGCTGACCCTATTCATTACACTGAATGGGGCAGTGCAGCAGTCTGTTGATAAAAATCAATGTAATGCATAAATGGAAATATCAAACATTGCTCTATATGCAAAGTCTAATGTCTTTGCAAACTACACATTTTGTAAAGCACAGTGAACAGTACTGCACTGAACATAGTGGGAAAGAGACCGAAGGGTTAGTTCACATTTTTTTTTTGTTTTTTAGGTAAGTTTTTATTGAAACAAATGGCTAGATTTTGTAACCTCTTTTGGGTGGCAGTTTTTTCAGATGCTACATGAAGCATCCAAGGGTGGTTTGCTGCCCCAACCACCTATTAAAATTGAATTTTGTCGAATCACAAATGACTTGAATTTTCACATTTACAATTTTTTTTAAAAGTGAGCAAGTTGGAGCTCCTGCATTGTACACATGTGTCCAGGCTGATACTGACAGGGCATACAATGCAGGAGCTCTGCCCACTGTGTCATGATGCAGTGAGACAGACAGCTCTAAAATCCTGAGGACCTTTTATGGATAAAGAGTGGTGCACACAAGTCTAATATTCTCTTTCCTATCCACAAAGGTTCCAAGTCTAATAAAGTGTCTGGTTTTAATATTAGCGAAAAACCCATGCTGTTTTTTTTTTTTTGGGGGGGGGGGGGATTCCAAATTCGGAACACAGCGCCACTGCTGCACGCAGCAGCTCTGCAATTTCCATCAACAGTATTATCAGACATTGGTGTCAGTTTTTAGTGCATCCTTCATTGAATCTAATTCCTCCCTCATCTTTCACTATCTCACATCATCATCCACCAATATAACATCCTATACAAAGTCCCCTGTATTGTATTCGTACCTAAACTCAATTTTACATAAAGGGGTTACAACCCTTTTATGCAAGGTAAAAATTCTGTTTGTGTTTTTAAGTCCAACACCGCCCTCGCATTTTCGATTGCCTAGGCGATCGAGAATAAATGGGAGCGTAAAGCTAACCGGGATACCTACATCACACATCCCGGGAGGCTCTTGCATGCTCCTTCTGCGCATGCCCGAGCAAGGAACCCTTTCGTCAAAAAGGGGAAAAAAAAGCCAATCTCATGCATGCGCACTGAGGTCGGCAAGTTTTTTCCCCAAACTACGTCACCCGATCTTGCGCCTGTGTCCGGGTGAGGTAGGAAGAAGAGGAGAAGACGGCGGCCCGAAGACGGGTACTGGGACGACACGGTATCCAATGGAAGAAACCTCCAGACCGAACGACTGCACTGTGGGATTGAAGGTAAGTGTATTTTTTTTGTTTTAAGCCCTTTTGAGTTTACTTCAACTTTAACCCCCCTAGCGGTATTCCCGAGTGTGACTCGGGGTGGATTTTACTTGCAAAAAGCAGTAATCCCGAGCCACATTAAGGGTCGCTTTAGGATAAGAAAAACCCCACTTATCTCGCTCTGTTGTTGTCCCCTGTCGTCCTTCTGGTCCCCGCAGGTCCTGGGGACACATCTTCTCCCTTCGATCTCCAGGCGCGAAGTGAAGAGCAGAGATCCACTGGGTTTCCCGTGATGTCGATGCGGGCGCCGGGTCATGCAGGCGTAGCAGCGGGAAATTCAAATAATTTTGTATTAGATTCAATACAAAAATAACTGTTTTGAGTCCAATACAAAGAAATCTTCATAAAAATATATATACAATTAAAATATATATATTTATTATATATGCTACTGTACAGCTATATTTTTAATTATTTTTTTAACAGATTTTTTTGTTTATTATTAAATTAACTAAATGTATTAACTATTGGACATATAGACTACTAAGGAGGTTAAGCAGTCACTGGTAATCCATAGATAACAAGAATAAGCACATCACTGAATGTGAATCACCACTCACCCCCGACATATAGCAGACTTGTAGTGCAGTTGTGTTTTCTTTAATTCCCATTTACAATTTAGAAAGTAACTTTTTTGGTAAAATTGTATTTTTTTTGTTGTTGTTTAAATATTATCTGTAAAGTCCTGTTTAAGAAAGAAATTCAGTGTATATATAAATCCTACATATAATTATATAATAATACCTATATACTTCATGATAAGATTGATACAATTTATAGTGTATATGATGCTGCTATGATGGAGGTCTCATTCACCGGCTCCCCCGCCCATCCAGCACTATAGCTGTTTACACTGAGCACACAATGGGAGCGGTAGGCGGACCACGTGCGGGCACAGTGCGATCTAAAAAGGGGGCGGTCTTATGAGAAGAGGGGCGGGGTATTACGCCAATAGCTTGGTATGTGATGGGCTGGGCGTATGACAGCGGATGGGCGGAGCTAAAGCTGCAAAGGGTGGAGATCCCGAGCCTGGGAGCGGAAGGCGGAGGTAGAGCGGCTGCTGCAGACCGGGGTGGGTGATGGTACCAAAGCCAGAAGGGTTTTTGGCTCAGCGGAGAACGGAGAGCGCACGGATCTGGCTACAGGAACAGGTGGGTGCCTGACACTGATAAGGAGAGAGAGAGATAAAGAGATCAGGACAAATACAGAGCTTGTGTGATGACATGACACATTCTTACAAAAAAGGAAAGCTACAAATGAGCAAGAGGAGGAAGAGATCAGATCTGGAGTGCTGAACAAAAAGAATGTGCTGAGATCATAGGATAGATCTGCAGAAAGTAAGCCATGCACAGGGTTGCAGTACTGATGGGTGAAACTTTAAAAAGAGAAAAGTTAATGACATGGCATCCAAAGTTTGCTCCAAAGTTTGGAAGTAGCAGGTGCAATGTATGCATGATGGAATGCATTCTCTGCAATGGGGGCTGACAGCTGAACTTATCCCAAGAAGGGCCACACAAAAATAGGGTATGTCACTGCACACACCTTGGTAGAAGTGTCTAACTGTACTGCACAGGTATTATTTACCAGGTGTAGGTGATCCAGGATATGATGTATCCACCAACCACCTGTATTATTCTGTGTTCCATCTTACCTACAACTTTTTCGTGCAAGGCCCCATGTGAATGAATGTACATTGAATGCCTTGTTTATGTAGGTTCCCTTATTGTGTACAGAAGTTATGTTGAAAATTGAGTGTTAGGAAAGAGAGTGGCAGCTTTGTTCATCATTTTTAAAGGAAGAAAAAGTGCTGTGTTTGTCCGCCCACCCTGCCCGGTTCTGCTTTTAAACCAAATAAAAAAAATGCTACAGATCTGTTATATTTTGCATTGCTTGTGTTTTATCATTTTGAAATATTTGTATTTATTGTATTGCATTCAAACTGAACAATGTGTTTCTCCCAAACAAAGATAAATAATAAAAGATAAGAGCTTCTGAATCAGCAATTGTTTGATCATCTAAATGGAGGATGGGAGTTGCAGGAACTGATACATATCAGTATATCTCTGGTTATATAATTATACCTTATATACCTCTGGCTACCTTTTGCAATCACTTCCTTCCCCAGTGATGAGGGAATGTTGTAATCCCACACACAGGCTGGCACCTGTTGCAGTATGAGGGCTGGCTAGCTACTGCATGCCTGTAATTGTATTTTTTACTGTCTGTACTACTTGTTGTTCATGCAAAGCACAGTATACTCCATGCTGAGATTTTCCTGCATGACTCACCATCGGTAATGGGTACTTATTCCTGATATCCTTACTAGAATCACAATGAAGGATCACATGCATAGACAGCTGATCAACATTCAATTATACAGTGCACATGATTCTTCTATCACATCTCATAGATTAAAGTGCTGCTATGTGTTTCACGTGATCGCTTTAGAATGGAATCATTCCTGCGCCAAAGGAAAACTTATTTTTGGTGTGATCGTTTAGAAACCTTTGTGGAACGGCAGCGTTTTTCTTTTGTTTCCAGGCAAGGCTTTGGTTTTAGAAGGAATAAAATGACCACATGGGAAGAGTTTTAGTATTTTAAAATGATCTGACTGAATGGTATGTTTTTAGCTAATATTAAACCAGGATTAAGTTTAGAATGCTCAAGAGCTCATAGTGTAGAAGAAGTACTCTGGGCTTAACTAGAAATCACAGGGCACTAAAGCGAAAATGTGTGCTCTCCAATAGAAAGTGGCCAATTTTTGTTGCCTCTTACACAGGAAGGCTATGGTGGCCAGCGGATAAAGAATGAACACATATTAAGTTCCGTTTTTATAATACTCCATAATGATCCCTGTCACAGAACAAATACTTATCTGACAGGTATTTAAAAGAAGTCACTTTGTGGTCCTCGGGGGTGGGCTGGCTGGCTTTTCACAAGTCACTTCTGTGCATGTTCTGGTCACTAAAGGGGAGCAACTCTTTTCGGTGAATCCAATCTAGGATGGTGGATGAATGCACAGAGAAATGGTGTATGTACAGTCAATATGCTAGCATTCTTCTAGTCTAAAAGACTGTTCTTTTAAACTCCCATAGCAGTTTTGATAGTGTTTATGGGAGTTTGTACAAGTATTTTAAAGCAAGCATAAATGCTTATAAAAGCCTATTTTGATTTTATGTGAATTTGTAAGAGTTTCTCTGCTTTTAACGCAGCCATTTAAAACGCTTCTAAACGCCTGTTGTTTGCAACAAGATTTAAATGCTTGTAAGAGTTCCTATTGATTTCAATAGAAGCATTTAGGCTGGGTCTACATGGACGGTTTTAAAAACGCATATAAACGTTCCTATCACGTTTTTATGCACTTTTACAACCGTTTTAAAGCTTGACTTTAAAACGCCAAGAAAACTTTTATAAACGCCTATGACGTGTTTTACTGCGATTTTTACATAAGCGTTTATAAAAGGTTTACGTTTAACCCTTACAGGGAATGAGTAGGAATCAGCGGAGCTCTGCTATGCTGACAGCTCCGCTCCCCTGATTACTTCAGCAGCCCTGGAGGAGCTGTAGTATGTGCTACAGATACAGAACACATGTCACAGCTCCTCAAGGGCTGCAGGATTTATTAGGGGAGCGGAGCTGTCAGCATAGCAGAGCTCCGCTGATTTCTCTGCTCCCTGATTGGCTGAGGAAAGGGAAATCCTGATGATGCTTGAGCTGTCATCAGGGTTTCCTATTACTCAGCCAATCACAGAGCACTAGAGATGAATAGGGACAAGTCTAGTCTAGTGCTGATTGGCTGAGGTTTTCCGTTTTTCAGCCAGTCACCGAGCACTAGAGGTGAATAGAGAGCCTTGTCCTCATTTAACCCCTAGTGCCCGGGGATCCCTCACTGTCAAGAGGAGTCCCATGGCTGTGCTTATGTCATGATTGCAGCCGTGGGAATAATCTTGTCATTGGGATAACCTGTAAAAAAATAAATAAATAAATAAAAGTTTAGTTACACAAACACACACACATTTAATAAAATACTTTAACATTAAAGCCTCGTCCTATTTTTTTTACACATATTTTAACCCTTTCAGGGAATGAGTAAAGGGGTTTTTTGTACCCCTGTACCCATTCCCCAGGGTGGGGTGGTGGAGATCTGGGAGTCTATTAAAGGGGGCTTCCAGATTCCAAAGTCTTGTTAACAATGTTTATAAAAGCCCCATTGTTTTCAAAGGAAGCTTTTATAAAAAGCTTAAAAACACTTGTAAAAGCTTCCATTGAGTCCAATGGGAGCGTTTTCCTCCGTTTATAGGCATTTCCCTGCATTTACCCGTCATTTTAATTTTTTAAACATTGCAAGCAACGTTTAAGATAAGCTCATAACTGTGCCTGAAGAAAACGTCCTGGTGTAGATTAGCCTATTGGAATGCATAGGGATTTCAAACATGGGCTTTAAAAGCCTCAGGTTAAATGCTTGGGAAAACGTCCGTATAGACCAAGCCTTATGCATGTTACAAGCAGTTAAAAGCAACAAGAAGCATTCTCTAAAAAACTTGCTTTTTAAAAATGCTGAGGTGTAGACAAGCCCATTGGAATGCATGGGAACTTCAAACATGGGCTTTTAAATGCTGAGGAAACAGTCCATGTAGACGAAAACCTGGCTTTTAAATCTCTGCAATCCTATGCTTTTCCCTCCAAAGATAAGTGACCCAAACTTCAATTATTGTTTTGGAAGTGGATGGGCTTTCCAGTAAAGTCAGTGGAGCTTGGGCACGTGTATAAGAGGTTTCTGTGCAGGACTGGAAAGATATGGACTCTTTCTTGTTGGCACAGAAAAAAGGGCACCAGTACTTTTTGAGAATAACTAAGAGCCAATCTTGGTACCCTAAAGTTCTGGGAAAATTCTTAGAGCAGCCTTTCTCCACCTTATTACATGGAGTAGCTCTTGAAATGATTTTCAGGTCCTCAGGGAATCTCTACTATAATTACATCTACAACTCAAATTACATTAGTGTGGTGGTCAGTGGGAGGAAAGTCCACAAAGATCATCGGTACCAGGAAAACTCACTTGAGTAGCACAAATTGCTCAAGGAACTTCTACCATCCTCTGGAGCAGGGGTCCCCAACTCCTGGCCCTCCTGACAGGTGGGCCCCGAAAGTACAGAGACCAGCGGTGGTCCGCGGCTCTGGCCGATGCACCCCCTGGTGGGGTCAGGAGAAGGACCCCGCTTTGGAGGGCGCACCGGCCAGAGCCGCGGACCTTGTTTCCCATAAGGATCGCAGGCCCATTGTGGTGGGAGTGGTGTGTCTTATGACACAACCTGCTAACTCTCCACCACTGTCACTGCAGAGATACCTTCATAAAGTGTCAATTATGGCCTCTGTGACAATATATGAATTGGAAAGGAGTGTGATTCTTGTCGAGTGACAATCTATGACTTAGCCATTCTTCCCTAAGCAAAACTAAAACTTTGACTGAAATCTCTTGATAAAAAAAGTTACATCCTCCTACTTACTAAGGAATGCTAGGAAAATGAAACAGACGTTATTTTGAACCGATACCACACTTTTATCTATACCATGCATTCTGTAATTTGGGAAAATTACAAAGGATATGTTACACTACTTTCTAATCACTTTGAAGTTCTGTACTTAAGATACTCCTGGATGGTTGCCTATTTTAAGATGTCTCATTGCTGCAGGCAAAACACACTATAATCTGTGCTAGATACCATGTTTTCTCTGGAAATTTGCCTGAATTATGATTTGAAGCCTTTCTTTTCATACACAGCCTTACTTGGAACCCTGCATATTTGCATTAATGGAAGGCAAATATGTCTTTCTTGTTGCTGGATGTGTTTCTGGGAGACATTAAGAGCTCTCTAATACCACAAATGTTGTCAGGAAAGAGTTAAACTAGTTTGTATATCGGAGCAACAGTGGCATCTTTTACAGTGTTTAGTTAGCAAAGCATTAGAAACCGTTTCTTTTATTCTACACTGTAGGTGTGGATGTGTAAACCTGTAAATCATTTATTTGTTTACTGTTCATAAAGGCATAACTGCCCCTGATAATTTTGCAAGAATACTTTCCATTGGGATAATTAGCTATTGAAATTGTGCAAGTTTTAGTTCAAGCTGAACTCCAGGCGAACTGTTAAGTACATGCGTACACATATGTGTTTATGCTCAAAACAATATGTATTTCTTATCTAACCTGTATTGAAATGTACCTAGATTTTTGTCAGCCTAACTTACCAGCAATTAGCACGAGATCTACATTTTCTCTGCTTGATATGATTTATGGGTCTTGCCTATCCCCCTACACCAATAGGTTCTTTGTAACTCTACACACTCCTCCTATCAGCAATGGAATTTGCAGCAGAACTGATTGGCACCACCATATTTTCTTCTTCCTGTTTTGGACAATCTTCAGGCATCTTGATTGGCTGTGCCAGGATGTATGTATTTTTTTAACTGAGAATTACTTATCATAATCCATAGCCCTGTCTTTCTTCCTGCAAAATTTGATTGTGATATCTTGTCTCTAACTGATGTAGTCACCCTAATGTCTATGTCCAGTAAAGGACCTGTTCTATGGGAAACCCTTTGAGCAGTGCACCATTTGTGCCTCTCAGGTTAGTTATCAGAACATCCATGATCCTATCAGTTATCTGCCTGTAAAGGTGACATTCTTCCCAATGGCCAGCTTTGTAAAAGACCTTCTGTTTACTGACCACCAAGCTAATGTACTGTGAACTGCAGATATAGTAACTATAGCAGGGGTTCCCTAAGTCTTGGGACGTTATTTTAAAGGTTCCCCCTGAGGTAGATTATCTACTGCTTTCTTCTTCAATTAACATATGTCCAATAGAAAATCTATCTTGGTATTGTATCATAAAGCTGGAGAAATGTTTAAATTAGAAGTCCTGTGGAAGGGCTGTGGTGGAGGGTATGGTTTAATGCTATTATTTGTAAAGTTTATAAAGTAAAAAAGTTATTATTAGGCTCTATAGGTCATATAGGAAAAGTTGACTTCTGCTATTATTATAGGTATGGTTTTGCTTTGATATTATTCAACTTTAACTTTGTATTAAAAAGCAACAAACCTCACAGTAAAGTGTTTCAGTTTTCTGTAGGCAACTTTCACTTTCTAGTTTTTTAGCTGTATATCTAAATGTTTGTTTAATTTTCATAGTAAATTGTTCATTTAAATGTTCTGAATGAGAAAAGAAATCCAAATTCATCAAGGAATCTCATGAACAGACTAGTGCAAATTTTTGTAAACTAATTGAGTACCAGTAAGTTCTTTTTTTTTCATGCTGAATATTTGACTGCAGATTCTGTGCACATGTAGCCATGCAAGTAACCCATTTGGCTGAAATCAGGGAAACTAATTGGAAGTTCAGTTTACAAGCACATATTGCCAAAAAGCTTTAATTTGTCTGCTCAGTGTGTTCACCTATCAACCTGATTGCTGTTACAATTTGGATTAATACTGGGCTTCAAAGAAAACCTGTAAGAAAATATCAAGGCTGCTATCTGATCTCCTCCTTGCTCCTAAGTATAGAGATGGTCAATGAGACGCAAAAATTTGACTTTTCTGCAAATATTATGTAAAATACAGACTAAAAACTGAGCCAATCTAACTCTACAGGTATAGTGTTTGATTGGTTTTAGTTTTAAGTTGATGCAATTTCCATGTGATTTGCATCTCATTGACCATCCTGGTTTCTTAGCTGTTGTATAAATCCAAAGTCTTGAGTACTTTCAGGGTCTACAACCGAAAGCTAGTATGCAAACCAAGTAGCTCCAAATTTCCCCAGGTTAAGATCAAGGAAAGGCCAAAAAAGTCAAGCAATGAGCATTTCCATAAAGTTGGTTTTTGCTGCCTTGTATTTCTCTTATTACAGATTTCATTTAAAATGAATTAGAGTAGGATTGAAGTTTTAAAAATAAATCTTTATACAGATGCTTATTTTTCACCCAAGACAACGGTTTGTGATATCGGGAGAAAATTTTTTTGTCAGTGCACTTGCAGTGTTGTGTAGGAATCCATTGTGCTGGTTTACTAAATCAGTGGCAATTTCTGGCAGGGCCCCGTAACGTAGAATAAAATTTTGCCATGGCCTGATATATGTACAGCTTACACTAACTACTCTGCTATTCTCAGCTCAGCCTCCTGTCAGCACACTAGCTGAGGATAGCAGAGTAGTGTAAGAAAGCTGGTGTACTGTCAGGTGGTAGAGCTGCTGCGAATGCCGCGGCCCGTGGGTTGGCGACCTCTGCACTAAATGACCAGCAACAGTTATTGTTTTTACTAATTGGAAGGATACAGATAAAAGCTTACAGCTTGTCCACCCTCTCCAAAAAAACAAAAAGGAATGCTTCATGCTCATTTCATAAAATTATGACCAGAATCTATTATCCAACAACCAATTATTAAGGGTCTGTACTCAACATAATACTTGTGGTGTATTGTCATGTTTTCTATTTAGATTTTTATTTGTGGAAAGAGTTGTTTGATGTATGCTCTGAGTGAAGATGTTCCATTTTTGAGTTTGAAGAATGTAGGGGAATTCCATCACTATGTTAGTCACTTGTTATCATCAGTTTCTGCAGTAAAGAGAAATAGCTATACAAGTCAAAACCCCCTTGGCTCAAATCTGCTTTTGCCTTTAGGCAGATGTCTTCAACACATTTTGTCTTAGTAAAAAACTGCTTTGCTCTGGCAGCTACTTACTGTGTATACCCAGGTATAGGCCGACTTTTTCAGCACCCAAAATGTGCTGAAAAAGTCTCTCTCGGCTTATACTCCAGTCAGGTGCATGGGTCCCTCCAGAAAAGCACCCGATCTGGCAGCCGCGTTCAGCGGTTTCCGTTCTCTGATGACAATGTCATCAGGCTGTGGCGGAAATACGCTGGCTGCAAATGCCAGAAAGATTGCAGGGGTACACGGGAGTTACGGCGGCTACACGCTGGCGTAACTCCGGCGCCAAATTCAAAAGTACACAAAACCTAGAACAACCTCCAGAAACATCTTCTTTCTTCTGTCTTCATATTTCGGTGAGTTATGCCTAAGAATTTTAGGCCTACAATGTAATATAAATTTCAATGCAAAAAATGTAGCGCTTTTTGCGTGGAAATACAGAGGGAATTGGAATTCTAGGGGGGCTACAGTGGCTGAATGCAGTACTGCTTTTAGCCACTTTTTCCGGACAGAATCCTACCGCCAGGGAGGTTAAAGAGAATATAGTGGTTAGGTATGGTAAGTAGTATACCTACCTAACCACTAAATTCTCACTATGGTATTTGTTTACCGTATTATGTCTGTAATGGCTGTAATATGTAATTTTATTAGTATTTATTTTAAATATTTAAACTTGCCAGTAGCTGCAGCTTTTCCCACCCTCTGCTCATACTCGAGTCAATCATTTTTTCCTGTTTTCCAAGGTAAAAATAAGTACCTCGACTTATACTCGAGTATATACTGTAAATGTTATGTAGAAGGGTAAGGGGCAAAATAGCTCGACCAGCACACAAATGTAGATTCTTATAGAAGATAAGAGAGCTATGATCAAAGGGAAAAGGTGGCTATTCTAGGAAATTGACTCTTCTGCAGGAGTCAGTACAAAATTAATGAAAGGAAAAATCTAGCAAAAAAGCATTTTAAATTGCTTGATTTTTTTAAAAATTTTTTTTACCTGTAACCATTTAGAGGGGAACCGGGGAACCAAGTTCCACTTCTTAATCATTGTTGGATCAGGCAGAACATTATGCAGATAGGGACAGTCTGTTCGTTCTGCTGTAATGGCTCCTACTTGCTATAATACTTTAATTGCTTCCGTGAAAAACATAGTGTTAAATGCACCTTCCTCTGGTATTGTTTCTGTATTAAAGTACTGGTGTTCTACATTCATCCTGCACATCAAGTGGTTAGATCTTTAACCCCCCTAGCGGTCTAATTCTATTCGCATTTCCATGCAAAAAGGGGTACAATTTTTTGCATGGAAATTCATTTTACATTGTAGGTCTATATTTCTTAGGCATAACTAATCGAAATATGTCCAATAGTTAATGCATTTATTAATATGCTTTAGCAAAAAACAAAAAAAAATAATAATAATTAAACATGTAATATAACTGTACAGCAGCATGTATAATATATATAAATTATATTTATATATATTATATGAAGTTTTCTTTGTTTTGGACTCAATATAGCTATTTTGTATTGAAATACAAAATTATATGAATTTCCTGCCGATGCACCATTTACACTTTTAGAATAATAAGTCTGCATAGGCCGTTTCCCCAGCTTTTAAGCGGGGTCTGTCAATGCCCATGTTTGATATTCCCATTCTTTTCTGCATCCTGCAGTGCCCCAAAATGCTTATAAGCACTCCAAATGCCCCTATTGACATTAATGGGGTGTTATGGGACAAGAATCTGGGTTATACAGCCAGATGTACAGCGCTGCTCATCCGTGGATCCGCCAGACTATGAACAAGGAACAATAGTAATGAAGGCGAATGGGAGAGAGCGCAGTGGGGTGCCACCCTGTCGTTCTCCCCCTCCTCTCTCTATAGAGCAGAATGGTGCTGTATGTACTGCATTGTGCAGTTTTTTAGAAAGTATCTACAATTGTTGCACGTGTGCATGCAGCCTAACGCTTTGTGAAGTTTGCACTGACTAATTTTAAACACTAATAAATTTCCATACAGCAAAACAAGATATGTGGCAGGGAAGACTTAGAATAGGGGAAATAACCTCCCAATTGTCCTAAAAATGCCATATTTATGTCAATTGAAGGCGTCTATTTCCATCAAGAAAACACTGGTGTGGACTGGCCTATTAGAATGAATATGGATTTCAAACATGGGAGTTTAAACACAGGGGAAATGGTCTGTGTAGACTTGGCCTTCTTGCATATCTTGGTTTAAAACTTCTTTATAAATACTTAATGCCTACCAAAGCTGTATGAGCAAATCGGTAAAAATAGCACTAAAAAGTTGGTGTAGATTTATAGTTCCTTGCAACTTAAAATTTTCTAATACATACATATCAACAACATATATAGTCTAAACAAATATCATATTGCCTAAGGTATTGATTTTTTTTGCTCCTGTTTGTTCCCAGACCTTTTAAAGATAGGTGCAAGGAGTTAAGGCAAACAAACCCAACATACTAACAGTTGCCATTTAGTAGGTGCTAAAAGTAAACTTATATGAAATGGACACTAAATACACAGAGAAATCCTGGTGATCTGGCAACAGACCAGGTAGGTGATAAGAGTGAGCATTATAGTGTAGCAGCTCCCTAGATTAGCAGTTGGTAACCCTTGAAGAATAGCGTTCATGCACTAGAGGGGTTTAATGTTTTTACCTAGGGCACCAGCAAAGAGCACGTTCATGTGCTTGGTTTTGTGTTTATCTTTAACGGTTGTAGGAAAAAGAAACCTTGTTCCTTTTTGTTTAGTTTGTTTACATACATACTATACATACAAGAGGCAGCTATTTCTGTGCATGATATATAGGTTCTGCTTTCAGATTGTTACCCTTGAGATATGACTGTGTTGCACTGCCTCTGCAAATCTACAGATCAAGTCCAACCTGCTTGAAAAGAATAATGGCACATTTACGCTACTGCATTGTAGTAACATGCATCATTTGGAAAGGCACCTCAACACACCCTGTCAGAGCATCAAAACATACTTGTCATATTGTACCAAGATAAACAAATGTGTTGTGGTGCACTGTTTTACATTGTTAAAATGTGTTTTGTTACATTAAAATTTGAGCTTTAACACTTGGGATGAATAATACACACATGTGATAATACACAGCAACCGTGTGAATGGACCCTAAATTTTTAAGTTGCAAGGCAAGATGGAGTCTCTGGAAAGGCCCTTGACATCTATATACTTACCTTGGATGTTTTTACTGAGGAGTATACCTGGCACCTGGGCATAGAGGCCCATGTGATCCATTGTGACTACCTGGGGTTAGCAGCCAATCTTTGTTAGCGGGGGAACAAATGGCTGTAAGGAAATGTAGGCTGCGGAATCGGGGGAAGCCCTTTCAAGAGAATGTCAAATAGGAGATGCAGATTGCTACAAATACCAATTAGTAACAGGTTCTCTTTAGAATGCTGCAGTAAAACGGCGCAGTCTGCTAGAATACGATGTGCAATATCAGCTAATAAATGTGAGTTCAATTTTCTTTGAGTGTAATTGAGTGGGCACACATGAATGAACACATGGAGGACATTGTGTGGGTTGAGGAAGAAGTAGCGTATAGTTATTATCACTAATTGACAGCAGAGAAGCAACAAAGAAATTGGCAGAAAATAATGTAAAAACATCATAAGAAATTGAATTCTTATTGCATGTTTTTTTATTTATTTTTTTTAGAAATTGAAATCACTGTATGAGAACACTAAATTAAAAGACTTGTACAAATATTTTGGAACAGCAATTAAGTATCTGTTAACAGTATCTTTCCATTTTGTGATCTGTGATGTAACCTGTATCACGTGATCCTTTTTTAAATTTATCATGGAATAATTAGGGTACCCAAAACAAGATAAGAAAGCTGAACTGAACCCAAAATACTTGTTTCATCTTGGGGTGATGCAATCTTTTCTACCTGGACATAATTTTTCATTCCTAATCCTGCCAGATGATGTAACTCCCAAGTAGGCATTAGACAACTGGGTGCCAATCGGTCAGGTAAGAACAGGTATTGCAGAAGCGACATTTCCTATACCTTTCTGCAATACCCACCTGCCTGAATTTTACAAATGTGGGACTTTAGTTCTGCTTTAAAGAGGAAGTAAACTGAAAAACGCTGAAAACAAAAAAGAAAAAAACACTTACCTTCAATTCTGCAGCAAAGTCCATAGGTGTCTTCCATGGGGTACTGCGTCGTCCTGGCGCGCTGGGCGCCGCCATCTTCTCCTCTTCCAGGTTCTTCTTCCTATGTCACCTGACCCAGGCATGAGATTGGGTGACGTAGGTTGGAAAAAACTTGCCGATCTCACTTTTTTTGCCTTTTAACTAAAAAGGCTCCTTCTGCGCATGCCTGAGATACTCGGGCATGTGCAGAAGGAGCACCCAAGAGTCCTGGGATGCGTGACGTAGGTATCCCGGGAGGCTTTGTGCTTCCATTCATTAGAGGGCGGTGCTGCATTTTTTATTATTATTATTATTAATAAAAAAAGGGTGTTGCACTTAACAAACAAAAAGAATTTTTACTTTACATAAAGGGGTTGCCTACCATTTTCTGTCATGTGAAATTTCTGAGTTTAGGTACGCTTTAGGCTCTCCTTCATACAAGCTGTGTTAGCCAGTGTTCTCTAATGCAGACCCAATGCAAGCTAATATTTTGTTTTCTGTTACAATGTCAACACCAGCTTTGCAAAAGTGTATGCTGAGGGAAAATTGTAGACACACAAAATCATGTTACAGTATGTATCAGCTAGACAGTTGATAAAAGGAAGTGAGGTAAACTCCTCACAAAGCACAAAATTCAGTTAAAGTCAAAGCAAAACACAAGAGCAGTAAAAATATTGCATCAATACAAATGTTTTGGTATGAACATTCTCTGAAGTGTATTTGTATTGACATGAGTGTAAATGGGTTCTTGCACAAAGCTCCAGTTTTCTAGTGCCCTTAGAGCCCAGAAACCTGCATGTTCCTATTGACACTGCCACTGTTACTTTTTACTCTTGCATCACAACTGATTTTAGTAGTAATAGTAATCCAACCATTTAGGAAATTAAATGCAAAAGTAATCAATTGCAGGTCAAATTCACGGGTTTGTAAAACTAATTTTAATTGCAGCTATAATGTACCTTAAACTTAGCTGCATTTACCCATTCGCTCAAATTGTTGACACTGGCCCCTAAAGGAGTAGTGAAAAAAAAACAAAACAAAAAAAAAACCTCCTAATAAAACACAGTAATGTGTCCTGGACCTGTCACCACTGCAGTGGGGCTGCACATAGGTAGGTCTGTGCCATAATTGATAAGTATGTTTGCTGATTATTGCAGAAGCCCACCAGCTACCAATGAGTTTAAATCCTTATTAAGTAGAGAAAACAGTGGGAATGCATGACTCCATAATTTTAATACTATTGATAACAGCTGTCGGTGTACCAGTGCCTATATTAAACCTTAGACTGTTAGGAGCTCCCAGCATGTTATCTGTGTCCTCCTAGCTTTAGGAATGGATGGTATGCAGTATCCATGCCCAACCCCCATCACTGACATGTATGCAAAGAAAGCAAGTTGATAACTGCAGTGAACTAATTGTTAAGTAACCGTAAATAGTGACGGCTCTAATAAAAACATATCTGTACCTAGAAAAGATCACTTGTCTGGAAACATAAAAGTGCTTTTACATGAAAACATAGCATCTCAAAGTCTGCATAACAAAGAATGTATAGGAATGAGTCTATTACAGGGAGATGGAAGGCATTCCTAAGTCTTTCCTCTTTGATCACCCAAATTATTGACTTGTGCGTTGTGCGTTTTAACACTTGTGCAATGTACAAGGCCCAAAAGGCTATTTTACTAGGCTTTCGGTCTTAGCATACTTAAACTTTTACTTTAAAAAAAAAATGCTTGAATGCTACCAGTCTGCCTGCAGTTATTATATACTGGCTACAGTCATGACCCATCCCTGGTATTAGTGGGATGCAGGGAATGAAGCACAGTGCTGGAGTAATCTAACTTCTGTGTTGGATAATCGGTACCCTCAAATGAGTTGGGGTAAGAAGAACCCGGAATAACAGCACTATATGCTGGAACTTGCACAGGAGAGGAGCAAACTTGTGACCATGAATATACCATAATGTGACACTTGCTCATTTATGGCACTCTGCTCCCCCAAATATAGCCACCCCACATAGTCCTAGAAATATTTGTGGATCCTGCTGGTAATATCTGCCTATTACACTATTGCAGGAAGCTACAACAACCTCTTCGCTCTTTGCAGTACAGGTCAGCATTGTCACTATCCAGCTATGCTTGTTTGCACTACAGTGGGACAAAAAAAATGTTGTGGTGGCCGCCAATTTTACTAGCCTGTAGCTACTACTTTCTGGATTGACAGCTTTACAGTTGCTGAAACCCCACACTGATCTGCAGTGTCTGAAAGGGGATCACTCAAATTTGCAACTCAAGTGAAACTCAAAGGACAATTCGGCTCAGTCAGGGAAGTTAAAGAAAAGCATGGAGCAGAAAAATACAAATCCTAATCAAACAATGTATGAAGGAATGTAATGTAATTTTGGATGTAATAAGTATGGAACTACAAGATGTATGAACTGAGACTATAGGAAAAAGTGCAATTGGGCTTACATCAAACAGTTCATTCAATTATTCATGGTCAGCCCATTCTAATTGTAATCTATTCCAACTTTGGTAGGAGTTATATTACCTTCAATTTGAGAAATCAAGAGTGCCTTATCAAGCCAAAGCCACTTGCACCCCCCTAATTGACAGGGATAGTAGCGCTCAGCCAATTTTGGTTCCAGCAGAATGCCTGACAGGCATCATTCTCTTATATGGGTGCCCCAGTGTTTTGTGCAGTATCCAGCTTCCACACGTCTTTGCTTCTTCCTACAGAGGAGACATCTACCATTAAGCTATATAAAGTTCAGCAACCATTTTAGCCTCTGTACTTCTGGCAGCTGTCATTATTTGGCAGCCAGATTGGCTAATCCTCATTAAACCTGTAATCGGCAGCTCAAAAATTGCAAATTCTGACTTCCAACACTAAACTGTTTTCTTGACTGATCTGATTAAGCATTTTCTACTTACCTCTACTCATGTTCTTGTGGCCTACAGTATGAAGTTAGGACAAGTCAAACATTTTGACAGATTAAACAAACATTGCTTCACCTTTACAAATCTTTTTTATCCTCTTCAAGGATGTATACTTTTCTAAATGTGTAGTTTCCCAATCATGTCTAGCAGCATATAAACTGTAAAAATTCTAACAGGATTTTAGCATTCCTCACTATATCAAAAGAAAAGGTTTTGGCTATACATTTTTACACTTTAGGATGTATATGGGCATTTTGTAAGTTTTGTTTAAGTATCTCGACAGGATGAAAATATGTAAAATATGCTGGAATTTAAAGGCATTTAACCAAGACCCTGTTGAAACAATTTCAGTGCCATTTCTTCTGAATGTCACCATTTAGCATGGAGCAGAATAAATTCAAGTGATGAACCATAGAACCCTTGTATTTTGGGTGTAATAAGTATGAAATACTGACACGTGTGTTATGGTCCGCTGCATTAAAAAATTTGCTTGCACGTTTGACTAAAGAGAGCAATCGGGCAGGTAAGAAAAAAGTCCTGTCTGGTCCAAACATTTTTAAATGTAACTATAGGTCCACTTGATTCCGCTACCTTTAAATAATGGTGCATTAACACATCAAAACAATGTGAACCCAGCCAGAATCACTAAATCTAGAAACTCTTCTCAGAAAAAATAGGTCATTCTACAAATACGGACACCTCTTTATTATGCGCAGGTTACAGGTCCACTTCATTCATGATGATCTGATCACAAGCATTCATTAATGCCCCAGTCATCTCTACATCAGAATTCCATCCCCTTTTTGATGCAATTAGATTCATTCTGCTCTCAAATTTACTTGTATCTGAGCCATAGAAAAGCCACAGAAAATTAAATTATACCCTTACATGGCATTTAATAAAAATGATGGTGACACTTTCTAGCTAAGTGCTTCCAGATCTAGACAAATGACATTATTTTATGTGTTAGTTATTGCTTTTCAGAGCAAATGTGTGATAAGGGACTTGCTGGCGCTCTCTAATCAGGCGCCTACTTCTATATTGTGGTGCTGTAATCTTCTGCATGGCAGTCAAAACTGCTGCCTTCGCGTATCTAATTCTCTGCTAGTTCCCTTTTGCACATCTGTTCTATATGACATCAATATAAGAGCAGTTTTTCTCAGTAAAGCATTTTATTTTTAAAATATGAGTAACTGTTAAAAAAGAAAAGACCAAAAACAAAACTAGGTTTGGAAGTTAGAGGTTTGGAAACTGGGCTGTTCAGAGATGCTGCCAAGCAAACTGTAGCACACTCCATGGACCATAAATTTGATTTTTACTTCGTTTTACATTCCTAGTGACAAGCTGACATCTACTACATGCTTTTCTCTGCAAACCTTTTTCCATAAAATTTTCCCTTTTAAAATATCTAATATGGTATTGACTAATGGGTATAGGGACATGTGTACCTGGTGGAAATTCTGCAGCTCATAGCATTTTTCTAATCGAATCCCAACCAGCTACTGGTGGCTGGAGCTTCGATCCTTCCCTAAAGTTTGATGGAGGGAGTGATGAACAGGCCCGACCATTGAGATTTTTGAAGTGTGTTTTGGGGATCCTGTTTTTGGGCTCTGTACAAAAGTATAGAACCTTGCTTGCAGACCCCTATAGGTGCCTGCTTTTAATAAATACTGCTTGTTTAGCAGTAACACATGGACACTTTAGAAGTAAAACTGTGCTTAGGCAACGTGCTGTCAGAGCTCCCCAACAACCTATTCACAAAGCCTTGACACCTAAAGATCCCTTCATCAAAATATAGTCTTTGGGATAAAAGGAGGGTGTCTTCATGAAAGGTCTGTGTCCATGTATTTCTGCTTTGAGTCAAGCCATAGAAAAAGTTTGTTGAATGTACTTGGGGAATTGATCTCTATGGCCCAACCTATGCAAAGATTTTTTTTTTTTTTTTGGACTTTGGTAGGACCTAGACCCAACAAAGCTCGGGCAGCTTACGGCAGTGTATACTCATTTGTTTACAGCAATTTGATTGGTGTGGATAGTAAGCAATATATATATTTTTTCCTTTAAACCAACTGTAAAAAGTTAAAATTGTCTACATTTGCTTTCTACTGTACAGCACAGATCTTGCCTCAATTTGCCTGACTTCGAAGTGGATCTTGCACCTTTACCCGGCCATAATGCTGCTCAAAAAAGAAAAATGTTAAACAGGAGCTGAAAGGGTCCAGCTTGAAAGAAACGACTGTTTTAACTGGTGAGTAAAATCACTTTTAACAATTTTCCGTGTTGCATAAGCAGCAGTAAAGTTGTTCTTTTGTTTTTACTAAAGGTTTGCTTTATTATTTATGTATCAATGCAGCCCTATCATGCAGTAAAATGAAAATGTAAGGTAAAATTATACAGGAAAGTGCAGAACTGTGAAACAAAGGAAACTTCATATAGGTGATAAACGGAGCTTTGTTAATCTAACTTGCCAAATGTAGTATAATAACTAAACCACTAAAAAAGATATATTTCTAGAAAGATGATTTTACTTTGACACAAATAAAAATTTTTATTTTTATTTCTATTTTACAACACAAAGGAGAAGTCTATACAGATGGACCTTTTTTACCTTTATTTCCTATGCACCGATGTGTGGCTGTATGGTTGCCTTTGTTGCAAGGAAATGCACTTTATCCACTAAGCAATCTTGCTCAAGTTTTCACTCCTAAAAATGCTACCTCTTAAAACTTATTCAAAACCAAAAAGTTTGACTTGTTTTTTTTTTTTTTCACACTACCACCACAACCTTTGGTAATCTGCGTATATCTTATTCTCACCTTCCCTGTATCTATGAAATGCGCAATGGTAGCCACCCAGGCTGGACTTGAAATACGTCTGCCTTTGCTCATCCCCATTACATGGTGGATAGAGAGATTTTAAATGTTCTTTAGATGTAGCAGCAAATACAGACCGGTAAACTGCAATATATTTTTGTCCTTGAGGTTAGTTATCCGTTTAGCTGTGATAAAGTCATGTGTCTGTTAAAGAGGAATGGGTGGACAGAAGCCATTTCCATGGGAAATGATCATTTTTATTAACATAAACTCTCAGCTAAATGCTTTAAAAATTGTATATGAAAATTGTGCTTCAACATTTGTATGGGAACTAAACTTGAGGGTCTAAAACAAATACATCATGCAGCTTTGCAAAATGGCTATAATAACATACCTGACTTAATCAAGAACTGCTACATTACATTGTGGTAGTAATAAACATAACATGGTAGGTTAGTATGTTTTTATAGTGTGTTGTGCTATCCTAACCATATTCATGAGTATGGATTATATATAGTAGTAAAATTTGGATTTTGTAGTTAGTACATGCTGCATTTGGTAAATTCTTTGTAGCATATGTGAGTAACTATTTAACCAGTATAAAGGATCCCAGGATCAAACATATTCCTTTTTTATTTTTAGATATTGTAGGTGGTTGTGTAGACCAGACCAGAACACAATAAAATCTGAAAAATCTGTACGAGGACATGTGCATGAAATCCATCCATCCATGCATATTGATAAGTTACCATCTCGTGGTTCTGGACAGTGCTGATCAGCAAACCAACCAGCAAGGCCAGTTTTGTTTTGGATATTTCGGACCGTCTGTCAGCATTGACAGATATGAATATTGTTATCCAATCTATCCAAAAATAATCTGAATCTGGATGAGATTTTTGTTAGATGAAGTGGATATTTTTTTTTTTGGTCTACTGCCTTGGAAACGAAGCAACATTGTTTGTTTGTGATTGGCATTGATTCCAGGAACAGGCAGTGTGCATAATATTTTTTTTAACTTACTTTTTAAAGTTAGCTTTTTGTACCCTGGTTTTCTTTCTTATTTAAACATGGGTAAAAGTGCAAATGTTGGCAGAATATTTTTGCATATAGAGAAAATTTTTCTTCTAGTACAAACCACTCTAGTACAATAAGAACTCTTTGAGGTTATTTACACAAATAATTACTAGCTTTATATTGATTATGTACTGCCGTGTTTTCCCGAAAATAAGACCTACCCTGAAAATAAGACCTAGCACTTTTCCTCCCCAACCTGCCCTAATATAAGACCTACCCCGAAAATAAGACCTAGTAGAAAAAAAAAATACTCACCGAGCGGGAGACATCGGGCGTACACACTCCGGAGCCGCACAAGCCGATGCTTGCCTTGTAGTTCCGGCTCCTGTCACAGGCGGAGTGATATTACATGCACTTCGCCTGTCAGAAGCCAGGAACTCGGCTCGCGTCTTCTGATAAAGTAAGTTTTTTTTTTTTTATTTTAACCAGCACAATTACGGTATAAAAAAAAAATAAATAAATAAAAATGTGAGCAATCATTGCCCCAGCCACATTTTGTGCTGATTTTAGGTTTGTAAGGACAAGCTGGCTGATTTAATACAGTAACAGTGCAAGAAGAGAAATGCTGAATTCAGTAACCAATACCGGTAGCAATGAATCAATGAAGAGTTTAATTTACAATTGGGTCACCAATTAAAAAAAGTATATAAGACCTACCCTGAAAATAAGACCTAGTGTGTTTTTGGAAGCCCAAAAAAATATAAGACAGTGTCTTATTTTCGGGGAAACACGGTAGCATTATGTTCATTAACGTCATTCTTGTGGACTGTTGCATGATGACCAAAACTACGAACGCTGCACACCAATCTTCCTACTGGAATGTGAACCTCCATCCCAGTCTTAAACCTGTGTCAACTGATAAAGGTTTCATTTAAGAAATGCAGTGTTTCGTGCTATTCATCTTTTTCAATCCAGACCATTTTTTTCTGTCTCTGCTGATACAAAACCTCACAGCATAATGCTGTAACTACAATGCTGTGAGAAAGGTGTTCTTGGATGATGGCAAATGTTGAGTTTGCACCACACATAAAGTTTGGACTCTGTAGTGATATATTCTTTCAACTTATTTATAGTGGATATAATCATGCTCTGAGTTTTTTTTTTTTTTTTTTTTTTTTTTTTTTTTTTTATAATCCATTCTTTTACACTACCCTCCGTACCTATTCTTAGTGCTCCTTGGCCTTGCTATTGGTGTTGCATAAGTATACAGGCAACATGTAATACTTTGCTTACAAGTGAACCCTAATTATTATGTGACTTCAAACGGTAATTGGCTGGACCCAGAGGGTTCATAACAAAAGAGATTAATACATATGCACTCACAACTTTTCAGTTTTTACATGCATTTATTTTCATTCTATTTAAACAATTTAGACTGTACTTAAAAATCCAAATGAAAATTCATGTTAGTTCCAGATTGTAATGCAGAAAACAGGACAAGCACAAAGGGGGATGAAAACTTTACTTAAAGTTCTGTACATACCCTTAGGAATTCTGTCTGCTTGGTTTCTCAAGAACAGTTTGCTGGAGATCATTGACCTCAATTGGTCAAATCGGCCAATTGTCATCTATGTTTTATGGGCTATTATTCAATATCAATAACTGTTCCTATTGTATAAAACCAAATGTATCGGATACCTACAATACATTGTTTTTAATTTTGTCAAAAAAATGTTGTGTCAATCTCTTCACAGATTTCAAAATACTGAAAAGGCTGATAAAAACAACCAGCTACTGTACATATGTATGCATAATTTTGTACCAGACCTTGTCAAATAGCCTGCAATGGTCAGCTGTATAGAACGGCACACAAAATATTTACTATATCTATTAGCCAGCCTTTAAAAAGTAAAGTGGAAGCCAATGTTGGCTGCAATGCCTTATTAAATACGGTGGCTGCCAGTGAGTTGTGGGTTCAGAAATAAACCTAACTGCTACTGAGTACATAATTGCACCCATAAAACATCCATGTCTCAAACTTTATCAGGTTTTCCTATGATTCTGGGGCAAAGCCAATCATATCCTGGTCTGCCCCTGCTAATTCATTAAACCTGAAATAGTATTTTTTTGCTTGCTGATACCATTGAACAGTTACAGGGACAGATTACAGTACTTATAATAGGTGGGGGGTTGTCTAAGGTCTTTTGAACCAGCACCCCAAATAGAGAAGCATAAAATGATGAAAAAGGTCCTGGTGGGCAACCTGGAATATATTCTCAAAATAGTTTTTCAGTTCATATTGGTGCAACAGTTAAACTATGTATATAATATCCCCCAAGAAGAACAGTCATACTTGTCTCAGGTGAAAATCTGACGTGTACAGTGTTCCCCAATGTTTAATGATCAATTTGCCAAAGTGAATTGAGTGACTGCTGTGCTAGGCTCCCCCTTCCTTTGAACAGAACAGTGTTGTGTGTACAATGCTCATTCATTCATTCATTCGTTGCTGGAAACTATCACAAAAGATCCCCAAAGGTTTTTTTGTTTTGTTTCCCCAGGTTCTTTTTTTAGTTGGTCACTTTCAGATAAAGGTGACAACAAAGTTGCTTCTTCTGTCCTGAATTGAAGAAGCTGTTGGGATAGGCTGTAAAACGTCCTCAACATTATAAAATAAGTTCAGCTGAATGTTACTAATTACTACTAGATATCACAGAAGATTGTCTCCATCGAACAGCTGTACAAGACTTTTGACGAGACCAAGTTGGGCAAAGTATATAAGCAGATTGTTTTTCAGTTCAACATGTGTTGTACACAAGGAAAAACAAAGTTCTAAATTTAAACAAAAATGTTGACTATGGTTTAAAACATTCTGACAAATTATAAATAAATACAAACTCAGAAGACTGTTTTTAGTACTGTAATAATTGTGTATTGTAATTAGTGCAGGGAATTATCAAAACCACAAGGATATTTCGTTATCATAAGTATTTCCTTCTAATTACATCTTTTAAGAAATGTATTGAGCAAAATATTAAAACTGAACAAAACTGTATGCACCTGCAAAAATATCTTATAAATTTGATATGGTCTTTCGTTCTAGAACATTTTTGGACACAAATGCCTAATTTTCAGCTCTATTTGTAAATCTTTGTTGGTTATTATATCATCACTGACTTGCTCAATATACATTTTCTCTAGGCAGAAATGTGGCAACACAAGTATGTTGAGGTTGATGGATTTATTTGGAAGGAAGTTCTTTGCAATTTTTAACAGTAAAATGCGGTTTAAGATTGTTTGGACCTCATGGTGTGTGCTCACTTCACAGCTTGCTTCATGGTGGAATATAAAATAAATATACTTGGAGGTGCAATAGGCTCATTTGGTATCATGAAGGAATGAAATGTGATTACCACCCTTGGGTTTATTGTGCACCTGGCTTTTGTACATAAAGATATGAAGGTGTACGATTTGGTGCTAGACTTTAAAAAACGCAGCGCTCTTAGCTATATTCCCCAAGAACATAAATTACACTATTTTGTTCCTGGCTATTTTTGTGATGTTGATTGCTTAAATATTCAATTTTCTATTACATTAGCACAGGTTACAGACAAAGTAATGTGCCCGGTTGCCATGTACAAAGTCACATTTCTTGAACTTTATTCATTTTTAACTTGTGTGAAATGTATACAGTTGAGGTCAGTATGTTTTCTGCTGTCTAGAAAATGAGTGGCTCTGCTGTGAATTTTAAAGCCTAATTTCTTCGCAATGTTTATAGCTAGAGATTTAGTGTTTAGTATTTAAAGTTATTTTTCTGCTGCTTAATGTATTAATACTTATTGTGCATATTCGGGACTGGTATAGTTGCTGCTAATTAGGGATAAGCATACATGGCTGGTATAGGGGCTGCAATAAATGAGGTAGGCATACCAGAGGGCTGGGCACGTGTAATTTCCCCCAAAAAATATGGGCATGAAAGAAAGCCTTGAAAGATGTATAGCAATATATTTCCATTTTTTTTTAATGATGTTCACCTAGTCTACACTTTGCAAATATTTTAGTATCACTGTGCTATGTGCCAGCTGTTAAGTGGACCTTTCAGAATTCCTGCAGTAACTCTTAGAAGGTCAACATTACATGCCAGACATTGCTCACTCAGGTGTCTATTACCATTTTTTTTTTCCTATTATCACTTGACCATCTCTGCTGCCTGCTAAACTACTGCCCCTGGGGTCTTGCACATGCCTGGCTACTGTCTATTACCCAGTCTGATGGGTCTGGTCGATTCTTTAGCAACACATGCCTTTTGTGCCTTAAAGCAGGTTGCACTAGGCAAATTAACATGAGTTGGCTCCAAACACCTTTTAATTTATACAAAAAAAGCATCTGCACTGTGTAGCCCAGCCTAGGTTCATCAAAATGAATTGCAACGCAGTGCACACATGCTGCAGAACTATATTTAAGTATGCCCTTGGATAGCAGCCTTAGAACCAGACAGCTAATTTTTTTTTCTATAGTTGACTGACAGGACATTGGAATGACACTGGTCTAGAGGTTTGTATGCTTGTATAATTAGGAGCCTTGTTTCTGTTCTTTAAACCAACACAATAACATACCTTAAGGATATAGAATTCCCTGCTTTTATAGTTTAGTAAGTTTTTGCCTCTCTTTAGTGATCTCACACTTCAGGTTTACCGCTATAATTTTACTTAACCCTAGTCTCAGAGACGTTGTCAGGAGAAAATAAAGGGGAACCAAAGTTTCACTTTTAAGAATCCATGATCAGGCAGGTAAATATTATAGAAAGTGACAGGTCATGTCCCTTCAGCAACCTTCCCACCTTTCTAATTGCTTAAGGTATCTGGCAAAAAGCTGAGCTGTGCATCTCAGGATACCTGTCTATCCCAGATTCCCCTGCATGTGCTGGGAATGTGATCTTGGCCCAACCAACCAAAATGGCCCAAGATCATCTGCAGGAAAAGAAAAAGAAAGGTGGTGGTGCCCTACAGGGGAATGGAGACAGGTGAGTAACGCATAGATTTAGTTCCTACTTAAGTTCTATAATTAAGTACTGGGTGGGAAATGAATTAGGCATTTTTCATTTTATTATTTTTTTGGAAAGACAATAATATTTTATGAAATACACCACATCTTTAAACAGTGTGCTCATTCGTTTTTTTTCTATGCTTTTGCTTGTGTGCACCTAAATATGCAAACTAGTGATTTAATCCTTATACTGGGCTTTCCCCAGGGTTCCTCTACAGGTGGTCAGGGGTCCCTGGACAGTGACAGACTGATTTCCTACCTATAAAGATCACCAGCGTATCTGTCCGCCAGTTTTAGGCATTTGTTCACATTCTCACCTATGTGAGTGAACACAATTATTTACGGCGATTACCATGCTTTAAAACAGCAATAATGTTGAAAAATTGCTTGGGGTGTCAAATATTCTGTATGCAATTTTTCCTTATTCTATTTAAAACGTTTTACAACTGACTGCATGTACTATGAACTTTGTATAATTTCTTAGCAGGGGATTCCCTAAGGCCTCACAATTTCCTAAAAAGATTCATCTGGAATAAAAAGGAGGAAAGGCTACTTCATACAAAATGAGAGACTTTGCACTGGTGGTCATGCTAAGGTTAATATTGTCTCTTTCACTAGATCACACCTACATTGTCCTGATTCTCTGCCAAAAAATACTGTAAATTACCAGGAAAAATTTACTTGTTGCCAGGCACCTGTAATCCGGTAAAAAAAACAAAAACCTGCTACTAGCTCTGCAACTAGTCAATATTCTCTTTATCGTATTAGCGGTGGTGAAAGTAGAAAAACAAAGATGGAGTATGTCACAAATTATCAGACTGCTTTTATTAGAACAGTCACCAGTCATTCATTATCTGTAAAGTGGCAGACATTCTTTCATTATTACATCCTGCTTCATAGGATTTTTGTGCAGACAGTCAGGAATGAAGCCTCACAGGATCATAGGTGCAACAGAGTGCAGATTTGGTTTTAAAAGAATTCATACAGTCAAGGAATTTAACGGATTTAGGAAATGAACTTTACCTGACTGTTTTCTAATACCTAAATATAAATTATTTTTAAATATGCCTTAACTTGCAAATATATAGGAATAGGAACTAAACCTAAAAAAAGTACCAGGAGCTGGTTGCTTTTGGCAGTGGCGACATGCAAAGTTTCTTTTGTGGGGTGAGCGCTTTCTCCTTTTTGGCTTTTTGCCCTGCTCTGGCTATCTGTCAAAAAATCTGAGCTGTGCAGCTTTGGCTTTGGCTGCCAAGATAGCCGAAAATTCCGGCTCTCCCTGCGCATGCCAGGAATCTATGAACTCATGTATGGGAGTTACGTCATGCTGGCCTGGCCAAACAAGATAACCGAAAGAAGAGTGTGGTGCCCTGCGATGGAACGGGGACAGGTGAGTATGGCAAGTTTCGTTTTGCTTAATAACCTCACAAAGAGGTGACACAGATTGGAACAGAAAGTGCCACTGAGGGAAATGAGTTGTAGATTTGGAATAAAAATGAGCTTTAAAAGGCTTATTTTTTACTTATTTAAATATTGTGCATGTGTGATAGAGCATGATGGAGGAGCGAAGCCAAGACAAAACTGCTAATCTAGTACCATCCTAAAATGCTACTTGAGACGCTAATAATAACCCAAAACCCTTTATAGTTTCTCTTTAAATGCCAGTACTATTTTTCGTGCCATTAAGATCTATCCTGGAATTTACCCAGTCTTGACCTTGATATTTCTTAAGTTCTGAAGATCCTGCTAATACGTTATTTAAACATTCAATGAACTTTTCTGCTTATGCTGCGTAAATGTATCCAGAGCTGCGTGCACACAGTCATTTTGTGTGCATTGCAGACAGATGCTTTAGTTCCAGGTAGATAGTTCATTATTCATTAGGTTTCTGATCCATAATGAAGGAGGCAAAAGTTCAGGGCGTGAATTCTAACAAAACTTTTTCTTTCTTCCACCATAAAGCATCACCTTGAGAAATCGGAGGATGCAATGGACTTTGAAACGTCTGAAGGAAACCATGGCTGCAGAAATGAGATAATGCATAGGAAGGATCTTAACCTACAGGTATGGTAATATATGTATTTAGAAGAAATGAAGAGAATATGTTTTTAAAGGAACCTGTGCAGGAAGAAATGGAGATGCTTTTTTTTAGAAAATGCTACTTCCCATGCTGCCATGCAGGTTTACTGATTTTAATACTTTGGAACTCTTACAAAGATTTGTATATAGTGACCTGCTGTCCATTATACTGCACTTTACTATGTAATTATGAGCCCACCCATTCATACAAAAAGGACTGGTGTGTAGTCAGAAGCTGGTGAAATGCAGCCAATAAAGTTAAAACATCCTATTGACATAAATGGTCTGGATTGGCAGTAGGAAAGTTATGAAGGCATCCAGTAGGCAGTACAGTTGATTTAGTTAGGCACTGATAAAGTGGCATGTTTAGTTCTTGTTGTGGGATGTTCAGTATGCGTAGGCACATAAAAATAGATCAATACGTTACTTAAATCCTCATCATAACACTTAAATTGTTAATGCTCTGAACCCTGACACCTAACCTAATAAATGATAGTCTACTCTTTTGCAGAACCTCCAGTACTATATTGCCTAGTAAAAAGTTTTGACTTCAGAAAAAGTATTGGTGTTGCAGACTGTCCTGTACTGAGATATCAATGATGAAATCAACTGATCCAAATCCATTACCTCACTGCAGGCTTCCTTCAAAGATTTCTTTAGGTCATAATGTACCAAAATGCCATCCACATTAAATTGATAAGTATGAGTGCAGTTGCAAATAATGCCCACTACCAGTGTTTAAGATTGTCATTGCTGCAGAAGAAATATGCAGCTAGTGATAACAATGTGTATCAGTGTAAGTGATTTCAAAGTGCATGACAATGGCTGTTGGGCATCTATCACTTTTAAGTGAATGTTAGAAATATTCAGGTTGCCATTACTATAGTTTGTGAGATCCAAAGGGCAAAAATAGGGTGGCGCATGTAAGCGTTGTCAGGTTTTTGTTGCTGTCTGAGAATCCACTGCAGTGTTTTGTCCTCTACTTTTATTTTTATCCAGTGACGGTTGTTACTGGAACAAGTAAAGAGAAATTAAACAATTTTATGTAGTCGCCAGAAAAGTGAGTTCCAATGGAGAAGTGAAAAATGTCTTATCTAATTGGACATACAACACACACACACACACACACACACACACGTTCTCTAGTGTGTCCATAGTGTCTAAATGTGCTGGCTGCAGGTTTTTACTTTTCAGGATAAAAACATTACAGAAAATTTAAAGTTTAGACTGCATAATTAAAGTTTAAAATATACTTCAATTTGCAGGCATTGTTTACAAAAGGAGATGCACTAAATTGTCAGCCAGACCGTTTTTTTTTTTTTTTGTATATAAACTTATATTCTTCACACATCACATTTACCATAAAAAAGCATATAGGTTATTCTAGCAAGGAGAACTTTCCATTTATGGGCAATTAACAGGTCAGAATCCTAATGACAGTGTAACTGAACCTAACCAACCTTTTGTTATATTACATAAAAAACACTGGGACTGTGACCGTTCCTGACATTAAAATTCCAAAAGTTCAAAAAAAAAAAAAAAAAACAGCTTCTGATCCTTAAAATGAACATTTTTTGTTTGTTTTTAAAGGAGGAAGAAATAAACTCTGATGACGAGTTTTCAGATGATCAGAGTAGACAAAAGGCTGAAAAACGCAGAGCTAAAAAGAAGGTAAGTAGTCTGTTTTCAAAAGAATCGATTGAACATTTGGAAAGTACTGACAGAATGTTTTTTGGTGACGTTGAGTTTTATCGGCTTGTGAGCTGTAGTTGCTTGAGAATTTGGAGAAAAAATTTCCAATCCATTTACTGCCTGTTAAGAGCAGGAAGTTGTAGGTGTGGATATAGATATGGTATAAGAATGATCACTTGGGATTTGCAGTTATGAGAAAAAAAAAAGTAAATTCACTTTCAGTTCTGGAACTGAAAGAACACAATACAAAACTCAGAGTCCCTAAAAGGATATAAAACGATTTAAATATTGCCTCCGTTGTAAAAACACATGCTATATTCCACTAATAACAAAAATACAGCCAAAATAGGGAAGCAATGTGTGAGAAACAAAGTACAACTCATGATTTAATAGCTTGTAGAACCACCTTTAGTAGCATCAACTTAAGTAATTGTTTTCGTTATGATTTTACCAGTTTCTCACCTAATTGTGGAATTTTGACCCAGTCTTCTATACAACTATGCTGCAATTCGTTTATGGGGGTTTGTTCATAAATGGCTTAAATGGTCTCAAGGTTCTAACATGGCATTAGGTTGGGGGCTAGACTTCTAGTTGGCCATTGCCAGTTAGAATGAGCTATTCTATTGTAGATTTGCAGGTGTGGTGGGAATCATTTGTCCCGCTGTATGACCCAATTTCGGCTAGGCTATAGCTGTCAAACCCTTTGGCCTCACATTTCACTCTAGCATACTTTGGTATATGAGGAGTTCTTGGTCATGACTGCAAGGTCACAGGCTGCAATCCCAAATCATCCTCCCTCCATCGTTGTACTTGATGACTTGACTTGTGGTTGATATGAGATGTTTGTGCTGATTTGCGGTTTAGATTTTCACTGAATGTGGCACTAAAATTTCCAAAAATATATCTCCACTTTAGCCTTTTGTTCAAAGGACATTGTTATTCTAGTGGTTTGTTCAGATGCAGTTTTGGAAGGGTTTCCAGGATAAACTGAATATGGCAGCATGAGGTTTGCAAACAAGCCATACTTCGGTCTTTTTCCAGTTGTACTGTCATGAACTTTAACATAAATGAGGCCTGTAGATAATGAAATGTATTTGCATGGTCTGATCCTGGGGTAAATTTGCAGAGATATCCAATGCTTGGCAAAAGTTGTCTTGAATGTTTGAATAGGTTGAAATGTTCACGTCTAAATAAATAATGCCCATTTGTGTCATAACATGTGGTGTTGCTTATCTGAGATTGTATTTACCTAAATTGAGCCTAATTTTAATCTGCTAAGGACCAGATGATTTTTATGTCCTGATATTCAAAACCTTGGAATTGAAAGAGGCTATACTTTATATTTCTAATAATTGTATGATTGAGATGTATTAATTCCTGTGGTATAATTCCTGGGTATTTCCAATTTATTTTTTAGTGGAAAGCTGGACCTTTTGTAGTCTGTATTTGTGTGCTGTAAACTATAAAATTCAACTAAAACACAATGGTATGTATCCAGATTAGACTCCTGTCCTAGCAATGAGCCTATCTTTGATACACTGTTGTACTTGATGTGTCTCATGAAAGCTACCCACCCACTTCATGAGTTTGAAGATGTGAAATGGTTCTATACTGGCCTCCAATGCAGAACATAAAAATAAAGCTCTGCAAGCAATGGTTTAAATGTAACTGCTTCTATATTTCTGTGTATGTGTTTTATTGATAAGTAAAATCAGTTTTCTCACCCAAAAATTATAGGCTGTTTGGGAAGAAGCTGTAGGTGGGTGAAACCCTTTATTTGGACCCAACTTTTCAGTAACCACCCAAAACAGCCAGGTGGTTACTGAAAAATGCCAGGTACACCCAGCTAAAAATGGTGGGGATAACACTGTTAAACATTATTTAATCGCATTGATCAATGCTGAGTTCACTCTGCATGAATATGGTGAAATGTACTTTGCATCCACATACTGTAGTTACATAGGCGCAGGTCTTCCATTGCATCTGACATCTTGATGGCCCATAATGCAAATGCTATCCTCATGGAAATAAAAAACATTGAGACATACAAAACTACTAGACAATTTTGAAAAAGACTTTCAAAACAAATCCAGGATCACCATTTATTGGATTTGGTGTTCAACAGTGGGGACCTCAAAACTGCAATGGTACTATGTGTAAACAGACTTGATGAAGGTTAGTATTATCTATAGGATGCCCTCATTTGATCTCTACTTTTTTTTCCCTGATAAATTGAAGGGGTAATAAATTGAAGCAGGGTAATATATAGATGTATTCATACAGACTGTGATACATTTCTTGCACACTTCAGATTCTCACTGACTAATTTGCTAATGCATAGGTGGGCAGTGATTACAACAAAGTGTGATTCTGGATTTTTTGACTAATATGTATTTACATAACTGAGAAATAGATTTGGTATTGCTATGTTTTATAGATGTGGGTTCAGATATGAGCATGATGTTTTGCATTAGTATTGTGATATTTTGTATGTTTTTATATTTAATATTTTAAAGAAATTAACCTGAAAAAAAAAAGTGAGCAGTTGCCCCAAAATGTGACGAGCACTTTTTTGATACACAAATATCACTCATCTCAACAATGAGCCTATCTGTTTTGAAGGGCAATTTTAAAAGCATGACTTTACCTGTATACTATTTTATTGTTTGAGTATCTCTTCTTTTTCCTTTGGAATCATTCTTTTCTCATTGTATTGACAGTTGATCTTGGGATGTGGCTTGATGAGGTACAAAGCACACTTTAAATTGGTTTTATATTGTGGGATAGCATGAGTCGTAACAATGATGTGAATCTGTAGTGGCTAACAGTTTTTGGAAGGCGCAACTAATTAAGCTCTGCCTTCATCCTCAGAGACAAAGGGAACGTAGAAGGCTTGAGAAGAAAAAAGATCTTGAGAATGAACAGGTATTTAAATGTCATGTATGTGTTTATTTTTTTCTTTTATGTTTTTATACCTCTATTTCATCACATCATATAGAGTACATTGAGACATTTACCATCAGCCCCTGGCCAAGTTCAGCTTACAGCTTTGTCTTTTTAAGGTCACATGGATTGTTTAAAAAGTCTGGAGTACCCAGAACAAATCCATAAAATGAAGGGTGTGTACAGATCATTTCAGATAATGCCCCAAGATAAAGTCCAGAATAGACTTTGGGATAAAATGTTTTAACTGATAGTAAATAGCGCTATCTGCTATCCATTGCACTGCAGAACTCTTAGCAGTTTGCAGGAGACCACTGTTTTTGTTTTGTTTCCACTGAAGTAGAAAGTATACGGTAGGTAGGAAGAAAGCCAGACATGTGCAAGAAGAAAAAACTGCCAAAAAGCAGTCTATGTATATGTGTAAATAATGACAAAGCTTTTGCTGAATATGGGTCATAGTAAAAATTGCTTTTGTCCTTAGAGTATACAAGTTTCTCTTTCATAACTTTATAGGCAATTTTATATAGCGTAAATACTGTATTTTTGCTGATCGAGTTTTTCACACAAATGCTAAAATGCACGTTAAGACTTGTACATGACTTAAGTCCCCCTATAAAATGTATTTACGAGTTTAAAGTGCATATAAAGCCCCATTTTTATTATAAGTGATCCAGGCAGGGGGTTATTGCAGAAAGGGACAGGCGATGTTCCTTCTGCAGTAACTTTTCTTACCTTCTTGTTGGGTGCACAGCTGTCAAATTTTTGCTGAGCTGCACATGCACAATCCAGCTTTCCTTGCACATGCTAAGAATGAGTGAACTACGTGGAAGTTATGTCATCTCGGCATTGTCAATCAAGATGGCAGTTCCAGGGGGGGGAATAGGTGAGTAATTGGGAAGGTTTTTTTCAGGATTAAAAGTGGTACAAGGAACCTGAAAGTTTATATGTTTTCATAACTTGAGTAATCCAGAAGAAATTTGCGATTTCTTGCCGATTCCCCTGCAGTGGTTCTGAACTCACAAGAAGGGCTACATTCACGCAATGCTATTTTTAAAAAAATAGATAGGGTGGCACAATTTAATGACTCATCTTGCTTCCTTTTACTAGCTTGCCATTAACGTTAGGGCAGCAGCAACAACAAGTTAAAGGAAACTAGTCATGAGAAATATGTAGGTTGCCATTCCTGATTACCTTTTTAAAATACTAGTCTAATTGTCATGCTGATTCTGTGACTTTAAAAGCTTCTAGTCATTTACCTGGAATATATGTAGTAAAGAAAAGGCAAAATGTGTTACTTATCAAGTACTCAGTAGTCATTGAAGCTTTAGTATCAGTTGACTCCTCAAGGTAATAGCATTTTCATAATTTACAAACGAATAAACATTGATCTGGTAATAAGTCATGTATTTTCCAGTTGCTGGTAGACTTAATTTACTAAACCTTTACACTCTTTTAAAGAAAGCCCTCCAGATAGGAATTGCATTAGACACCTGATACTTCACATGATCACTTTGATAAAACTAATAAAAGTTAAGAAGTCAGGTCTAACTGGCATAATTATGACTCACCTGGTAAATGCTTTAGATACCCCTGGGCGGCTACATTTTTGTTATCCATTGTAGCTGCTATTATTCTACATTACAACCTAAGGGAAATACATTTTTTTTCTCTTTTAAAAATACAAGTTTCTCTAAAAGTGATACGTTTTTGTGTATATCAGATGATCATGATGATGATTTAAGTGTTGGCTTTTTCTCCTTATACACATTTTAATGAATAGGCCTAATGTAACTGGTTATAATGGTGCCTTTGTCAGTGTATGATTCACTGAAGGCCGTTTGGAGGAATGTGTGACACTGGATGAGCTTAGCTGCCTTAGTAAGGGTAAACCCTGTGCTGGCACATATCACAGTTTTCTCTTAGCAAGCTACAATAAAGGTGTTTATCAAAGGCTGTATACCTGAAACTTGTGAGCAAGTGTCTGCTTGTCCTAAAATAAGCATTAACCTACACGTCGGAACATTTATACGTTGTTCTCCCTTGGCAGGAACCAGAGTGGGATGTAAACAGTGCATTTGTTGCCAATGCCGCCAGTCATATCAGACCAAAGACCAAGAATAAACTTGACAAGAAGCACAATGCTAACAAAGAAAATGAAGGGAAGATGCAAGAGGTAATTCCAGCAGATGAGCTGCTTAAAAAACACACACACACCCTCATTTGGTAAAGAACATACTAAAATTGCAACGCTGCTATCTTCATCATTAAAATAGGTATATTAACTGCATTTTTGTTTCCTGTGATCTAGTGTATTGGTGAATGAAGGGAAACCTTAAAGTTCTATATGCAACTTTTCTCTTTTTCGGTTTCACCCTCAGACATCTGTGAGGGCAGAGCCAGGAATGCAATCAGAGCCTACGACAGTGCTACACTGTATGTATTACTGTCTTCATACTTGACACAGCAGGTGATGGTTTACTGGTACGTGCTAGTACTTGTAGCTTCCATATTGCAGTGAATAATCGACCACAATGCCCTTAGGTTTTTATGCTGCAAAGTGCCATAAAAACCTCAGCTCTTGGTAGATGTTGGATTTTTTGGCCATAAAGAGGGTGACTATCTTTGTAGATGAGTAGAGTTGGGTTTCATTATTTCAGCCTTATCCCTGATAACTAGTGATTTATTTACTGTTCAGGGAAATTAGGAAACAACAAGAGGAGTGAAGAAAGCACAGAATGAATGTGGCAGAGGCAGGGAGGTGCTTGTTTGTAGATTTCTGTTCTGTGAAGAGAATGGTAGCGCCATCACCCAAATCATGACTGACATTGTTAACTAAACAAATCTGGTTGTATCCATCTATTATCATGTCAATATTGTAAGTATGTACAGGAAAGCAAAAGCAAAGAAAAGTGGACCTTGTTACGTGTTACAAGGTTGTATTTAACAAAAAAAATCCTAGGCTTTCAGGACTTGGTTTACAAAACCATGCCCATTCATCTTGCTTGAATGCTGGGAAAACAAAAGTAATGCAGTCACTGGCACAATTTATTAATCACTTGTTATTGATGCATGACTTGGATATAGTTTGAAACCCTTAGTGTTGTGTGATGCAATCTTTAATAAGACATGTATGACATATTTCTTTATTAGTATGGGTTTAAGAACACATTTTCATCACATTTGTTTACCCTTTTAAGGATGAATGCACAAATTCTTCAATCCAAAAAGGCAGATACTTTGCTGGTAAGTAAACACCACCCTCTTAAGAAATGAAAATGTAGCTGCTGTTGACATTTGATTATAATTCTATAACTATATAAAAGTATGTTTTGTTATATTTACTGACATTTATTTTTACTTTTGAAAGTTAATATTTATCCTTTTAGTCAAGAGATACTTAAAAAAAGTATATATCCAAATTAATTATTGCTTGGTTAAACAACACATACTTACACTGAAACATTTGGCCAAGGCATTTTGGCATGATTGACCTCTGCCCACAAAAGGGATAACTTAGCTGAACTGGAAATTCCTAAAGAAAACTAAAACTGGTTGTAGTATGTGGGCAGTGCTGTAAACTTGGCCATTGTCCCCTTATCAGCACAAAGACCACTTTTGCCACTGTCCTACCTAAAAGTAAAAAGTATGTTGAGGATTTATTGTATTGACACTTGTCAAAAACTGAAATCTATTTTATTTTTATTTTTTTGTGTCCTGAGCATATAAAGTCAACTATAATGCTCTTGCTGCTGAAAGTAAGAGCTGTGTGTCATTTTCAGAGAACCTTGGTTTCTCCATTAGTAATTAGTTTCAAAAAGTGGCACTCTAGAACCTATATATTATTTTACTAATTGTCTGTCTTTATATGCCTTAACATTTCTCTGACTCATAAATTTCCACATAATGGGTTATAATTGCAGATGTGAGATCACTCACTAAATACCTAATCACATTTTCCTTGCCATACTATATTATAGATGTTTGCAAAATGATGCACTCCTTTACAGTAAATTAATTTTAGAGCCATGTTGTTTTTGAACTTGTACATCAAACGTCTGTTTATTTTTAAACCTGAATTGTCTACATCTTATTCTGCTACTTTTTACTATGCAAAACCAAGTAACAAAATAGAAACATTGTGTCCTGTGTTCTTGCAGTTAGTACCATGTCATTTCATATCCTCTTTGTTTGTAAACTATATGGTGGTTGCCTTGGCCAGAAGCCGGAATGAATTACATCTCTATGGTTAATATTGGGGTAATTTAATTAAGTGGTCTATTTAGAGGATGTTTTGAGATGCTGTAGCTGATCTGTAACCACCCCAAATATCTTGATTTTTCATGCCACGCAGTTACTGTATTACCAGCCAAACCGACCTAACATGTTTTCACGGACCTTAAAGTGTGAGTACCCCCAGTACTGCCATGGTGAAGGCTTGACCTATGGCTTTGGGCCACCAGTAAAAAACAAAAAGGAGGCCGTCTCGACAAACTATGCATACTCTGTATTCATGGAAGGGAGTTGTAGATGCCTTTTGCTGGACTCAGCAGAGGCACCTGTGCATACATCAAATTGGCCTCTAGTTTTCTGAAAGCTGGCAATCTAGGTATGATGCAGGCACCCTGCATGAGGTGCAGACATTCCTTCTGTGCCCTGCCTACCTCCCTTTATTCTCTTATATCAGGTAGAAGATTACCTAATACTAAAACATAACATTTTTTAACATCAGTTCCAACAACAGGAACTTGACAACATCATACCAGGTTCAAATCTATGCTTTATGTCCTCATGTGTAAAACCTTTGTAATCAAGGTTTTTTTTTTCTCATGACTATATACTACTAAAAAATGAAATTGTCAAGTTGATAAAAGTGAACTGACAAGTTGAAAAAGTTAGAACCGTAATTAAACATGAAGCAACAAGTGACCTGGGCATTTTTTGAACTTTTTATCATGCTTTATATAGCCATTTTGACTTTCTGTTCTTGACCTCCCTAGCGTTTCTAATTCAGTCCAAATTTCCATGCAAAAAGCGGTACATTTTTTTGCATGGAAATTTATAATTTATTTTACATTGTAAGCTATAATTCCTAAGCATCACTGAAATATGTCCAATATTTATTTAAAAAAAAAACTTTAAATAAAAAAACAAAATAAAAATAAAAAAATAGTGAAACATATAATATAACTGTACAGAAGCATGTATAATATAACTATATATAAAATATAATTCTTTGTATTGGACTGAATACAGCTTTTTTTTGTATTGAACCCAATACAAAATTATTTGAATTTCCCGCCGATCCGCCCGCATGCACCAACGTCCCCGGGAAACCCCAAAGAACGTCTCTGCAGTTTGTGGCTGGAGATCGGAGGGGTAGGACGTGTCCCCAGGACCTGCGGGGACCAGCAGGACGACAATGGAGCAAGGTAATAGTTTTTTTTAGGGTAAAACTACCCCGAGTGTGACTCGGGGATTACCGCTATTTGCAGGTAAAATCCACCCTGAATCACATTCGGGATTACCGCTAGGGGGGGGTTAAGTGCTTGCTGTCCTACCTGTCTTGATGTCTGTTCTGGATCTTGTTTTACCCACTTAAGTGTGTATCTGTAATATAAAGAAATATTTACACAAGGAAAACTAGAGAATGTGCACAATGATAAAATATAAAGCCACCCAAAAACTTTAAATGAAAATCTTTCACCTATAGGGGCCCTTAAATGGAAAACAAAATTAGAAAATCGGGCCCTGTGGATACACATCCTTTCTTTGAGATAGTTGTATTCACCCCTGCTGATCCTTACCTCTATATTCAGGCAGTAAGGTTGCAGTGTGGTTACTGCTTCTTTACACACCTGAACTGTGCCCTCAGGTGAGACACTACTTGTAGTATCTCACCTGTGGGTGACCAACGAGAATGAATGAATAAAGGGGGTGGTGAGCAGTTCAGAATCACCTCATTTTAAGATGTTCAAAAACGAATAGAACCAAGCACAGCATTTCAGGCAGCTGAGCAGCTAACAAAATGCCAGCTGCCAGACACTGCTTTTCCCACCAATCTGAAGCGTAAAATATGCATAAATTGGGATACAACTTACACAGAGGTCAATCAGACTGTGCATACACAGATAAAGTGTACACCTATTAGCAGCTTTACACAGTCTGACTACAATCATGTATCCCACACTGATGTTGCTAAAGATGTTAAATATTTTGGATTTGGGTTTCTTATGTGCATATTGTCATAGCTCTTTACAGGGCCTAATTAAATAGGCAATTCCAGTTGCCTTACATCAGGCATGTCCAAAGTCCAGCCCAGACTGTTCAGATTGCCCGCAGCCTGTCATCACAGGGAATCCCCTACGTCATAATATTGGGCGTGTGCTGTGTGGGACCCGCACGGACCATGGCCACACTGATTCCAAGAATCGTGCCCTGCACAGAGCCTGCACTGACATCGGAATCTGTGCACAGGGAATCCCTCACGACACCCTGGTTGGTGAGTGCTGTGCGGGACATGCGCAGACCGCGTCCACACGAACCCTGGTTAGTGGTCGGCCACTACACAATTTCATCTCACCAAATCTGGCCCTCTCTGCAAAGAGTTTTGACACCCCTGCCTGTATGGCCACATACTTTTATTCTTAAAGAAATTGGCTAAAATGCAATTGATTGTGAAGTCGTTTTTATAATGTGTTTGGGTCTCTTTGGCACAAATTTAAGCAGGCTTAAAACTGTCTTCATCTGATAACATTTGACGCAGTGTTATTTTTTTAATTTTTTTTTTTTTTGTCTTGCTGATGTGTACTTTTGGTTTGTTTGCTCTGTTGCAAAGTGCATATATTCCTTGATTAATGTGGTAAAAGGACATTATGACTATTTGACTTGCATACTTCTGTTGAAGTATTAGAGGATAAGGGAAGAAAAACAACAAATGCTGCTGCATTATGTTTACAACTTTTTAGTTTTTTTTTTTGTTTTTTGTTTTTTTTTAAAGGAGCAGTGATGCATCATGACATTCGCTTCCAAAGTGCCTGTCTATAATCCTATGAGCTTATTTGAGTGTAATCCTTATTGAAAGTTTAGATTTGTCCATTTTAGACAGGCCATAATCTTTTTGTTTCCAAGTGATTGTGATTTCCAGTGCACTGCACTTGTACAGCCATACTACTGTTTTTAAATGTCCTTTACTCTCCTTTTATAACACTATAATCTTATAGCATAGTTGTTCATGTTATGATAGTCAACTACATGGAATGAGCCAGGTTGAAATCCATGATGGCATTCTATTTCCTGGACAAGGTTGACATCCATAACAAGGTTCCATAACTAATGATTTTACAAACTGTCAAAATGCATCGTAACATTGCATTTTGCAGGCTGGGATACGGGATTTGAAAATTGGGGTGAAGTCCCATTTAATAACAGTTACTTATAGTCATATATGACATGAGAATTAAAGTAATGCTTTAAAACCAAGCATTACTTGCAATAATTAGGCTGATTCTGTCTCTGCAGTTGATCATTTCTGGTGGTAATAGATGCTCTTTATCACAGGGGAACAACTTGTCCAAAAGCCTCCCTCATTTCTTTGACACCTCCTTATATGCTTTATCACTCATTCTTTTATACTTAATCTGTCATTCAAGCAGCATGACAGTTGGACACATTTTGGCAACTTGTTTAAGGCCAGACTGATTTCCTCCTGCCTGTCATTTCTTGTCATACATTCTTTCTTTGATAAAGATATCTGTAATATTCTGTACAGGGTTAAAGTCTGTCCAAACATAATGTAATATTTTGCAATTACTTATGCAGGAAGTTGCTACATCAGTGACATTTTTGGGCATTTTTTTTTATTTTTTACTGTGTAATCCTGCAAACACACTTCCTGTCCCTTGGTGGCTATGCTTACCCCTGCACTGTATTTATGGGGGGAGTCATGGTTCTGGACCTTGTTTGCAAACCTCCAGAAAGAGGCAGTGTTTAGTTGGGACTGGGTGTAAGACAAGGATCTAGCCCGCCTAAAATTCTGTCATCAATGGGGTGCCTACAGTGTGATTGGGGTCTGCACTGAGAAGTCTGTCACCAAGGAGAAATCTGCACTGTGGGGAGGGTATGTCACAATGGGTTGCATAGTTGTTTCTGTAGGGCTATGCGACCTGAAGTCAAACTATTCTTAACCAAAGGAACTTACTACTTTTGGCGTAGTTGGAATTTGATTCCACTATAGACTGGAACAAATAAATTTGCAAAAGCTGGAAAAAAAGTAGGGGAAAATAGGTGATGGGAACCTGATTCTGGAAGTTGATGATGCGCCTTTGTTTATCAAAAAAAGAAATCTGTTTCTTTCTACTTAGTAGGTCAGGCGTTCAGGACATCTTTTCAGTATTGGAGGAACCACAATCTGTTTAGATTTCCTAGTTAACCATCAATATTTTGGGGTCCCCCCTCCTCTTCCTCCTCAAAACAAAAGTTAACACCCAAAAAGTGAAACTGACAATTTTGATCTAATTGATTTCTGTTCATTTAGTGCAGTGGGAAGGATGACATTGAATAACATTTTACAAAAATAGCTGAAATATATATTCCTAATAAAATTTTAGTTTATAATGACTAAATTAATTAAAACTTTAATAATTAAAACGCTATTTATACTAAACATGGTGATTAAAGCTTTAATTCATTTTAACGCTCTGCTACAACAATGAGTGGCCTACAGATAAAAAAAAACAATAGTGTACTGATAACCGAAAAATTGTAGCATTCATGAGGCACGAAGATCACCCATAGTTTGCATTGGTGCATTTGTGTTTTTTCTTTGGTATTTCAGTGCTAAATGCAAGTTTAAATGATCACCTGTTCTGAACGTCCCTTCTTTACTGATTCATGATTAGCTTTGTTAAAAATCTGTAATAAAAAGTAATCAGATACCCTTTGCTTCTATAAAACTTTGACATGCTATTGTCCTACAGGACTATAGTTAAGATAAACTGGACCGACTTTCCTGTGCTGAAAATACTTACTGATTTCACTGCACTCTGTGAGCCTCCTGAACTGTAAAATAAAATCTATCGAGGCAGAAACTGACGCTTTTTCCAGCTAGAGGATGTCCAGCATTATCTTGCTGTTCTTTTACCCCAGCTTCACTGTCATTGGCCTGTCCCTTTTTTATTTATTGGGGTTCAATTCTTTCAGTTACTGAGTCCCAGCATTACTTGTGGGAGTTGCCACAGCCTTGTTTTTGGGAAGGTATGTACAGCTCCTTTTGCAGCCCCTTCCACCAGTCATGATCTACCTGCACTGCAAAAAGGCTTAGTGATGTCAGTCGAAAAACAAATATGTAATGTGTGTGTTAATCTTGCAATATATTAACATTAAATAAATTCGTTAGTAGTCACAAAAGGACAGATAAGTAGGCTTTTGAGGCATTTATAGGGTTAACTTGTATTTGTGTATAGAGACTAGGTAGTCCTATTTCCAACAAAGCACTCCTAGTCTAAATATATAATTGAAACAAAACAACTGAAAAAACGTAGAAATACAGTATAGATATCTATCTTATTTTTGATTGCTTATCTCATGTCCCAACGCGTTTTGTCTAGATGGCTTCCTCAGGGGATTATTGAGATTGTGATGATAGAGACTTCAAAGAATAATCATTTTGGGTATAATGGTGTGCTGAATAGGTCCGAAGAAAGAGGGGGAATAGTCAGAGTGGATTGTTCAGAGTGATATATAGATTCTTTGTTGGTTAGTGGTGAAGTAAAGAACGGGACGTCGGCATGCAGAGCTCCCTCCTCCTTCAGACTGGGTGCTGACGTCCCGTCCTTTACTATTGCTAATATAAATGTTTTTTCATTTTTTTATTTCAGTTATATTACAGGAATAGCATAGAGCACAAGGATAAAGCAAAGAAAGAGGTTTTGAGGCTCAAGAGTCTTGTGTCAAACTATGGATGTATTAGTACATATTTACTTCATATATAACAAAGTCATACAAATACATAGTTCACAAACCATTTCAATTATATATTTAGACTAGGAGTGCTATGTTGGGAATAGGACTACCTAGTCTATATAAACAATAAATACATGTTAACCCTTATATATGCCTCAAAAGCCTACATTTCCCTCTATCTGTCCTTTTGTGAATACTTACAAACTTCTTAGGCTTGGCAGAAAAGCTTATTTTCTTACACTACTCATTTCTAACAAGCCCATCCTGTTATCACCCTTTTTGTCTTATAATTTTGGTAGTATGTTGTTGACAAGGAAAGGGGGAACCAGGAAAAGGCACACTATAAACAGAATAAAATTTACATTTCAGGTGTCAAAGCTCACTGGTGTTTTAATTGACGGCTCACAGCCTGTTTTGGATTTTGGGAGTGCACACACTTTCTGCAGCAGAAATGAGTAAACCAGGCAATCGGATTAGGCAAGCCCCATTCCTATAGAATGTGTCAGCATTGTTGGAAGTAGTAACGGTGTCTATTTATTGTTGCCCTTTTTTTTTAATCCCCCCTCCCCCCTTATTGTTGGACTCTTTTCATACACAACAGCAATGAATATTTTATTCATTTTATGCTCTGATGAATTCCTAAATTTTGTTTCTGTTATTTCAGAACATGGTATTCAGTTGGTAAAAGATGGGAACTACACCAAAGCAATTGAACTGTTTAGCGAAGCTATCAGATTAGATCCAAAAGATTACAGGTAAGCATTTTGCAGCTGTCTGCCCTGTAAAATTACTGCAGCTCTGTGAAATTTGTGTAGGCAGGCTACATTTTGAGGAAATGTGTTTGACAACGTGCATTATGGTTTAAAATAGATTTCAAGTCTTGTTAATCCTAGCACAGTTCATTAACCATTTTATTTTTAAGGATACACATTCAGTTCTGACTTGTTTGTTTTATTTTTTTTAAAGCTGAACCCACAGACAAAACTCAAAACAGATTAAATGCAATATAAGATCTATAAATCAAAGTTCTAAAAATCTTCCTAATCTGACACTATATGGGTTGATGAATGCACAAACTAATAAAAAGATAGAATAGAAAAATGATCACTTTGCTAGTATAACCATTGTGCTCTGAACAACCAGCCTGTCTGAACATCACTCCAACAGGTTAATGTCAGCGGGGAGTGCTGTCCATGTACAATTTACTGAGATGCTTACAAAAATTGGGGTCTTTATTTTCCAAGTAAAATTTCCTTTCTAGTTCCTGAGAGTTTTGAAGGAAGGAGGCAAGCAGAAAAGATACCAGCACAAGGCTTTTAAAGGATTACCATAATATAATTGCAGATTAACGAATAATATACAATCAAAGAGCAAAACGTTGACACCTTAACCATTTTTTTTTTTTTTGTTTTTGTTTTTTTAATACTGAAGCACAATAGAGATAGTGATTAGCTTAAATGTAAATGATGTTAGATATTTCTTTATCAACAGGTATTTTGGCAATCGCTCCTACTGCTATGAGCAACTGAAGCTTTACCCTAAAGCACTGATGGATGCAGAAACCTCCATAGAATTATCCGCTGCCTGTCCTAAAGGCTATTTCAGGAAAGGCAGAGCACTGAAAGGCTGCAATGTAAGAGTGTTTATTTCTTTACTCTGTATAAATTACCGCAATACATGTTTGTAGGGTTATCTATTGTAATTATAGCTCTTCAGGATACATTTTGCCCCTTTTTTGCAACTTTAAAAAAGAATAGAGTGTATCTCAGGTCAGTTTAGGTCACACCAATGATCTTTAGCTATCTGTAAGGGTGAGATTTCGGCCATCATTGTAGGAGGCATTTTTCCTACTGGCAATCACATTAATGTACTGTGAGTTGTGGATATAGTAATTATATCAGAGGTGACCTGAAAGTTATTTCCGTGTTTCTCAACCATTTTACTTATAACAATACATTAGTATTTGGTGTAAGCAACCTTATCAACAGAAATAAACCAGGCAAAATGGTACTGCCTGCTAGAAGAAAAGTACTTGCCTAACCCTCACCAACTAAACACTGCCAGAATTCTTCTAGGAAACATAAATCGACTAGCACAGCAATAAACAAAAACTGATGACAGTACTGCAGTCACAATGGTATGCCCAAAGGCTACATATATCAAAGCGTCGTCATGAAAGACTGAATATTTTTTGTTCTGTCCTTCCTCTTCACAGAGCTAACATGGTTTTAAGACACTGAGTTTCGGTATTTATGGAAGGTGACTTCATTTCTTAGCTGCTAAATGACTCAAATTGTTCTTACCACAGGTTGACTTTTAAAAATCCAGCACTCGATAATTTGGTTCCTTCAGATTTCCGAGCGCATTTTCAAATTTACACTGTTTTCTGGAGGCGCCCTTTATGTTTTGATGGCGCTGTACTCCAGAATCAGCTGCTGAGTCTTGCTTGTTCATACTTTCCTGCTCATTCCGTCTCATTTATTTGCTACTGTATAACCCCATTTTGGATTCAGCATGCATTCAACCCCCCTAGCGTTCTAATTCTGTCATTTTTTGATGCAAAAAGTGATCCTATTTTTTTTGCGTAGAAATTTTTGTTTATATTGTGGGCCTGTAATTCTTAGGATTAACTCCCGGGTATAATTATTATATTTATTATATTAGAATCATAATTTATAAAATAATACATAATTATAAATCATTATTATAAAAAATAATGAAATATTAGCCCAAAACAATGTAATTTATCCAAAAAAAAAATTTTATCAAAAATTTCCTTCTGAAATTTTCCAAACAAGAGTGCAATATTATTGATTAATAATAATATAAATTATATGCAGATTTTAGAAAAAAAAATTTACTTCAATTCAGGAAGTGATTAAAAAGTCATTAAAAGGTCAGGGCTAATAGCGTGCAAAATGTAAATCAGGGCACTGGGCAATGATGCTTGGTGCACTACAATATGTATTTATACTTTTATTATATGTTTTGATGTGTTTTTACTTTAAAAAAAAAATTAAAAGCAGATTACATAGTAATCTGCTTTTAAATTTCCCGCCCCCAGAATCCATCACTCCACCGCATCATCCGGAAGATGTCACACATCTTGCCGGGTGATGCGGTGGGGATTTCCCCGCCCTACTTCATTCCCCTGCTCGCATCTCCCGGAGGCTGATCTCCGGGTGATGCAAGCAGGAGAGTGAGCAGCGGGGACATCATCCCCTACTCCCAGAGGGTGAGATCAGCCTCCGGGAGTAGGGGATGATGTCCCCGCTGCTCACTCTCCTGCTCGCATCACCCGGAGATCAGCCTCCAGAAGATGCGAGCAGGACAGCAGTAGATTCAGGGGGTGCTGCCAGCGGGAAATCTCTGCTGGCATCACCCTCTGGATTTACTATTGGTGATCGCATCTGCAGTTAGATGCGATGCACCAAGCAGAAATCCTGCATGGTGCATCGCATCTAACTGCAGATGCGTGCATCGGGGTGGTGGGGACCCGGGCGGTATTTAAAAGCAGATTACTCCGTAATCTGCTTTTAAATTTCCCGCCCGGCCACGCCCCCCGACGGAGAAGCGCCCCGCCATCACAGCGGGATCGTGAGATCGCCGCTGGAGCGCGGGGATAAGGTAAGAGGGACCCTCAAAGGTACCCCGAGTGTGACTCGGGATTACCGCTTTTTGCAATTTTTTCCACCCCGAGTCACACTCGGGAATACCGCTAGGGAGGTTAAAGGACTGTACAGGTAGTCATTTTCTCCTAAATATATACAGCATATATAATCGTAAAAAATCCGGAATTTTCGAAAATCTAGCACTCCTCCGATCCGACGGTTGCCGAATTTTTAGAGTTAGTTTCAAGTGGCTTTCTAATCAGCCGGGAATGCCTCACTTGATGTCCATAAAAAGCAAGCAAAACACTGAGCAATGAAATCCTGGCAAAAGTTCTAGTCCTTACCATAAAAAAAGTGTCTTCATTTTATCTGGGTTTTTTTTACCTGTAAGTAGGTACACAGATGGCAATGAAAACCTGACACCCTACCTTAAAAATGGATGCAACCTTACCTTAAATGTATATCCAGAATGATTGGAATTTATTATATTTTCAGTGTTTGTATATGTTTTAGTGTTGTAAAAATCATGGTATCATCACTTTGCAGAATCTTGCAGATTATGCTATGTAAATATTTTATTATTATTAGACAGTGCTGTGCAATGTCCAGTCATGTCACTAGCTGTCCCTCAAAGGGGCTCCCAATCTAATGTCCCTACCATGGTCATATGTCACTTACACAGTGTAAGAGCAATTTTTTGGGGAAAGCCAATTACCCTAACTGAATGTTTTTGTAACGTGGGAGGAAACCAGAAAATGATACAAAACAAAGAAGAACAGAAAAGGGTTTTTTGATGGCAATATTTCATGTATTAAGCATATAAAATCAAACATTAACAGTATTCAACTGCTAAAGAACAGGGATTCGTTCAGGACCTTAATTTTTCAGTCCAGATACTTAGAAATGGTACCTTAACTAGACATTCATCACCTACTGCATAAACACAGGTTATTACCCGGAGTTAACGTGACCGCTGTTGGCCAAAGGAAAAGATCAAAGATACGATTGATAAAACGCTAGCAGCCTTTTGGCTACCGGCGCATCTCAACCCTGATTGGGCATCCTTAGGGGTGACTGTGTGCTTTATTATATTCAATCTAGGTACATTCAAAAAATATGTTATATATTGCTATACAATATTTAAATTGGCCAAGAAAGGCATACCATAACATATCTCAGTCTTAATCAGAGTATTGACATTTGATCATATATTCAAACAGATAACATTTTAAACCAATATGTATGAGATATATTGCAGAGTGACATAGAAATTAAAAAATACTGTAATTAGTGATTGAAAATCAAATACAAATAGTAATATTAGGTAACTTTGTTAGGTAACATTGTCCAGGATAAAAAGTATTATGAGGTAGGTGGATGCTGTTGAGTTGGAGATGTGGTGTGTTATACGCTGTAAGGTTTGTACTTCCTATTATTTTGATTTCAACACTGGCTATTCACTTTAATAGACCTGACATAGTCCTGATCTTTATTTTGAATTGCAGCCATCGGAACGAATAGGCATTTACATAGTATTTTTATTATCCAGTCATTAGTGCATATTAAGTCAAAAGATTTTCTCTAATAAATAGTAACCTCTGTATACCTACTTTAATTATCAACACTTCACTCCAACTACAATATGACTTAATCTATGTAAACCCATCTGTTAACATTATATAGAAACCCTTTAATTATTTGTCAGTTTAAATATATTTGATACTTAATAATTTACAAATCACTATTTATTATAAATTCTATTTTATTCGAAAACACCCTGCAAAATATCACCACACCTTACGGGTGTGCATTGATGGCCACCCTCCTTACTTCCCCTCCTGACATACTTCTGGGATCAGGTAAAAACATTTCTGACTTCTTTTTTTAGTATTTCACTTAGTATCAAAGTATGTCACACTAATAAAGCATTAAATGTAAAGCATATTCATTTAATAATATATTAACAATGTAAGTTACCTTTCTAATATTACTATTTGTAATTGATTTTCAATCATTAGTTATATTATTTTGTCATTTCTAGGACGCCCTGCAAATATATTTCGTACATATTGGTTTGAAATGTTATCTGTTTGGGAATATGATCAAATGTCAATACTCTTATTAAGACAGATGTATTTTGGGATTGTCTTTCTTGGCCAACTTAAATACTATATAGCAATATATTCCAAAAAATATTGTTTATATTGGATTTTGCATATTTTATGAATGTACCTAGATTGAATATATTAAAGTGCACAGTCACCCCTGAGAAAGCCCAATGAGGGTGAAACGCGTCGCGAAAGCGAAAAGGCTGCGAGCGTTTAATAATCAGTTTTATTTTTTATCTTTTGCGTCGGCCAACAGCGGTCATGTTACCCCTGGACAACCTGTGTTTATATAGTAGGTGATGAATGTCTAGTTAAGGTACCATTGCTAAGTATCTTGACTGAAAAATAAGGTCCTGAATGAATCTCTGTACTTATATAGCAGTTGATTACTGTTACTGTTTGGTATTATAAGCCTAATACATGAAATATTGCCATCACAAAACCCTTTCTGTTCTTCTTTGTTTTGTTCTATTTATGCATAATACAAGATTCGAACCTGGGACCCAGTGCTGCAAAGACCAGAGTGCTAACCACTGAGCTACCATGTTGGCCCTATTGCTAATCAATTTTCCTGATTGCACATTCTAAAAGAAAAAAAGAAATCCAGCACTTTTTCACACTATAATCAATATTTAAGCTGTACAGTAGCCTCTTGGATATGTTATATACAGCTGATAATATACCCATTTGCTTTGTACAGAGGTATTCCGAGGCAGAAGAAGCATTCAAAGTGGTCTTACAACTGGACAAAGGGTGCAAGGAGGCTCTGAAGGAGATCCATATGTGTCAAGTTCTACAACTCATGGTAATGTCAGGAGAATTAAGACCAGTCTCATTATTGGATTTTTAAATTCAGAATCCATGGAAAAATGGGCACATCATGTGGGCCTAATTTTTTGGTGGTGACTGCAGAACAGATGTATCAATAACCAACTATAGATATCGTACATTTTAGCTTTCTCAGCATTATGCTATATTCAGCATTATCTAGCCTGTCCTCACCAGTCTGATCATTGCTTCACCCCTTTCATTGGGGTTTTAGTTCTTCCAGTCATGGAGGGTAAATGTCATATGTGGGTGTTGGCCAGGCTGCTTGCAGATACACACTTTCAGACTGGGGCTTATAGGAGTATTTTGAGATTTGCATAACCCCTACGAAAAATCATCCCCTCCTTGCATTAAAACTGCTGAGGCAGGGTGTTGTGATTTTTTTTTTTGAAAGTTTATGAACTGCATTGCATAGAGAACCACAGGGACTCTGTAATTACCTCAATAGGTCTAAAATAATGTATTTCATAGACATACGTTTCTTTTAAAAAAAAAAATATCTGTATATTGGTGAGGGTTAGCAACGAGAGACCAGAGCAATTAAAATACAAGATTAAACTGCAGCTTTAAATCAGGTAAAAGCTGACATTTCTGACAGTCTTAAACAAAAGACACTAATTTAAATAAATACACCGATTTAACAAACTAAATGAGAAATATAATTTTGCTAATCTCTTCTAATAGCAGTGAACAGTATTGCATTGTACTTCACATTAAGATGTACCCCTTGGTGGTTCTGTAATGAGTATTTAAATCTCTTTCAAGGTTCATGGTTTTACCCAGGAGCAAAGTATCAGTTTGCTGGAGGAATATGAATCTGTTGCTGCTGTCATGGAAGCTCCCATTTCTGCTAAAGGTGATTTTCTAAACTCGAACAGCAGTTTTATTTTATGGTTAAGGTGGGAGGGAGGGGGTGGCACAAGAGTTTTTGGCCCAGCTTTCAGTAACACTTTCTTCTTTCCTCTGACTGGTGGTGCAGTCTTGCAAGAAAATGTGAACCTAGAGGAGACAGCAGAAGAGGAGCTGCTTTTCCTAAATGAATTGTGAGTGAGTATGACCACACATCTGCTGCCTGAGGAATAGTATAAATCTGTTTCAGCTGACAGGAGTTCATAAATGCTCTCCTAAACTATTTCACTTATGCAAATTGGCTTTCCTTTTTAATCTTAAACTCAAGCATGCATTTCATGGTTCAGCTCATTGTCGGTCCCTTTAGAGAAATATCATTGCAAACTGTTATATTGGCAATGCTTTTCTTCCTGTTTAGTTGTTGCAAACCACCTGGTAAAATCAAGTAAGTTGTGAATTTTATTCTTATTTACATCCAGCTATAAAGACCTTGTAAACGGTCACCAATTGGTTAGAGTAGTAGAGTTGGAACCACAATTTACCTAGGTGCAGCTGCCACTTTAAAATTTGAAAGTTGTTTAAATGGCAAATTACATTTTGTTAGAACCACACACATTTCTGCAACATGTTACCTGTGTTAGTGTACAGTAATTCACTGCCCTCTGGCTTTCTCTTGCTGCATGCTGGTCACAGGTTTGACTTCAAAATCAAAACTAGGAGATTTGCAATGCCAGTCCCAGTGTTTCTCTTGTTAGGTGGTGTGTGGATATTATTCCCTCTAAGCATGAAAGCTTTTTGTTGCTTGATGACTTTTTTTTAATATTTCATACATATGATTTATATACTTCATGTTTAACATTTCATATCATATTTTCCTATGTCGCACTGTCCCGAAGCTTTGCTTGTGTCATAGTAATATGTTGTTAAAAAGAATGATGGAGAGCTGTGCCAACATAATTTGTTTTCCTTTCTTTATTTCAGACCTCAAAGCTGTTCTTTGTGGGTAGGAAATATTACAGACCAGATAACAGAAAAGCTACTAAGGGACCTATTTAAATGGTGAGCAGATTGTTCCAATCTTGTCAGATATACCGTGCGGTTTGTTCCCTCCCAAAGCTGAAACTTTGCCTGTTTGTCACTGAGCCAAGTAGAGAAAAGACATTTTGTCTGTTCCTTTCTATTAATAATATCTAACCTGTAAGGATTCTGGAGCAAAAATACTAGCTAGAAATACAGCTGCTCCTTTGGCTCAGTATTTGCACTGATAACATGCCCTTGTATAGAGCCATCGGCTTCAGTACCATATGTATGGAAGAACCTTGCTCCCACTGATCTCTAAGGCTGGGTCTACACGGACATTTTTTAAAACACGTAAATGTTCCTACAGCTTGCTATTAAAATGCTGGAAACTGTCTATGCTGCGCTGTCCCGCGTTTTTAATGCGTTCAAATTTCAAGTGCTTATAAACACAGGAAACCCCCAAAAAAGCCCCACTGAAATCAATGGGTGCATTTACCCTGGTTTTACAGCGTTAACCCTGCGTTTTAATTTTTTAAGCGCTGCAAGCAGCATTATAGATAATGCTCATAAACGTGCCTCAAGGAAATGTCCTGGTGCAGGTTAGCTCATTGGAATGCATGGAAATTTCAAACATGGGCTTTTAAAGCCTCAGGTTAAACGCTGGGGAAAACGTCCCTGTAGACGAAGCCCAACAGCAGCAAATAGATCTTTGCTATGTAATACCTGCACAACCTCGCTGAAGGCATTTTCTGCTTTGAACTACATATGCATGGAACGACATACACAGATACAATTGTTTTGAGAGATCCCCCGTCCAACATCTTGTTTGTGACAGTTCTGTTCTCCAGACCATGATATACATAGTGATAATCAGTCACTTTTTCAATCGGGTGGCATAAGATGTTCAATGTTATAGAACAAGTTTACTTGGATGACCAACTCCTACAAAATTAAAGACTTCTTGATACTCATCCAAGAGTTTTAGAAATTTACCCTTGTTTTTACATCTACCTAGGAAGTTCTGTCACCCTAATCCAATTTTCACTGCATGAGCCTCAGAATATTTATGTCCAAAAACATGTCGGGAGATCTGAACTGTATCTGTTGTGAGGTTAATACACATCATGGTGCTATGAAGGATTGTACAAGTTAGATGGCTGAAAGTGTGAATTGTGGGGATTTTAGAATGGCATATGCACCTGACTGATGTGGTTGAAGGATAACAAACTTGTTTAGGATTCATTATTCTGATTTTGATATAGCATTTTGACCAAAGCGTAAAACTGGTTTGCAAAAGACCTAAGGAATGTTCCAAGAAATTCAAATTGTTAAATGCTTGGAGGAATAATAGAATGCCTTTTACTTACAAGAAGTCTTGTTAAATGTGAGCAACTGCAGATAAATGTAACAAAAATGCCATATGTTTGACAAAAACGTATAGATAAAAGCCTACAATAACTTCTACAGTAAATGCTCTCTGGGATGTGCACAGTTGCATCTCAATTTTCACAGGCCTAAGGAGCATGTGTACTTTAGATGGTTCATGGTAACTTATGGTGCATTTGATTACAGCTGGGTTTTATCTGCAGTATGTATACACTCCATAATTAACATTGTGGATAGGATTGAAGCAAGCATTAAAGTACAGCCATGCATTTCACCCCATCAAAATAAATGTACCTGCAGACTCTGAAGAGCTGTGGTTACATTTCATTAGCTCAGTCCTTCTTGGATAATTAGCCTTGAAATTAACAGTTGTTATTTATTACTTGAAGCCATTTCCTTGAAACAGTGGTCAGTAGGAGTTCACTCAGAATGGATTTTAAAATATAAAAGCCAAACTCCAGTAACTTTTTTTTGTATATTTACTAAAATATCAGTATGCATTTTAAATCTGGCCTGAATGTTTTAGTTAGCTATGTGTAATTATATGCTCTGTAATCAAACTGGTCTAGATTGTAAGCGGTTGAAATTTTACATTTTATTAATACAGTGTGTTTCTTAATCAGGGTTCCAAAAAAACCCCAAGGTTCCTTGCACAATGGCCCCTGAGGCCAGTTTAAGTGACACCAATGTTTTTTTTTGGCTATCTGTAAGGATGATATTCTTTCTAATGGCCAGCAACATGAGACATTCTTCCTGCTGATCACCACATTATATTGCCAGCTGTGGATCTAGTCATTATTAACAGAGGTTGGAGACTTAGGGGAACTATATTCAAAACACACACAAAAAAAAAACACCTTCAATCCCGCAGGGCAGACCTATCACTCCGGGGTGTCCGGCATCTGGTCCCGGAGCCGGCGCTCTGGGCACCGCCATTCTCACCCTTTGTCACCTGATCCAAGTGCGAGATCGGGTGATGTAGGATGAAAAAGGAATTGACAATCTCATTGCGCATGCGTAAGATCATCATATTTTCCTTCTGCGCATAAAAGGCTCCTTCTGCACATACCGGAGATGCTTGGGCCTGTGTAGAAGGAGCGCCCAAGAGCCTCCTGTGCTCTATCCATGCGCTATCCCGGTATCCCAGGAGGCTTTCGACTGCTTAGGTGATGGTGCTGCACCCCTCCCCCCCCCCCTTTTTTTTTTTTTTAAGGGTGCTGCACTAAAAAAAAAAAAAAAAAAAATAATAATTTTTACCCTACATAAAAGGGGTTTCTACCCTTTTATGAAAAGTGAAAATTCTGAGTTTAGGTAGATTTAAGTTATTTTAAGAGTTCCCCATCATGTAAAGAGAGGCTAATCTAGATGGATACAAAGTCTGAAAAAACAATATATGAAAAATTTAGCATAGGAAAACCAGTGCACCTCGGTGTCAGGAATAAACATTGTGCATCTATTACCAAAATTCAGAAAAGGTCAATATGTGCTCTGTGAAGAAGCAATTTATTGTACTCCAGTTGCATTCCCTACTGTTTAGACCAAAAACTTATAGAAGACTCAGGATTCTACGATGACGGAAAGGACAGGAAAGTAACTTCTTATTAAAAAAAGAAGTGTTGTAATGTGTATTGACTACTTTTTTGGCTATTTTGTGTTTATTAGGTTAGAACTTTGTAGGAAATTTAAAATGTGCTCAAGTTGGTTACAGCACCCTAGGATGCGTTTATGATATCACAACTTCCTAGGCACTCTGTTATGTACACATGCTATATTTGTTGCTGGAAACTGTGTCCAGGTGAACAAATACTGTACAATCAGTGGTGTGTTCAGCTCAAAAGGAGAGGGAGGCAGAGTCACCTGGCTGTGCCCTCCTACATAGAAATGTGGAGCAGTTGTCTCTGTTTATTGATCTGCCCAGACAGATCAACAAACATTGGGGGGGTCTGCTGTGCGCATGCTAGATTTTTGCCACAGATGATTAGCGTGTGTACCTAACCTAGTTTGCTGCATTAATGCTCATTGTGCCAGAAAATGCTGTGTGTTTTTCCAGAACATTCCAACATATATCACACTCTGTGAAGCCTTAAAGCGTACCTAAACTCAGAATTTACACTTTTGTGTTTGTTTTGTTTTTTTGTGCAACATAGTTTAAAAAAAAAAAAAAGTGCAGCACTGCCCCCTTAATTCTCGCCTAGGGGATGGGATGAATGGGGCGCAGAGCCTCCCAGGATTCCTACGTCACTCATCCCAGGAGGCCCTTGGCTGCTCCTTCTGCGCATGCCTGAGATGATGCTCTTTCCCCCAAAAAGGGGAAGAAATTGCTGTTTGGCAAGTTTTTCCCCCATCTACATCATCAGATCTCGTGCCTGCGTCGGGTGACATGGGATGAAGTGCCCGGAAGAACAGAGAGAAGATGGCGGCGCCTAGTGTGCCGGCCCGATGATGGATGCTGGGATGACGCGGGACCCAATGAAGAAACCCTCCAAGTAGATCATCTGCCTTGCGTCAATTTTTTTTTTTAACTGAAGTTTTGGATTGTTTTTCGGTTTACTTCCTCTTTAAAGCCCCTAGCGGTAATCCCGAGAGTGACTTGGGGTTGCTTTTAACTAAAAAAATAAAATAAATAAAATCCCACTTGCCTTGTTCCGTCGCTGTCCCCTAGCGTCCTGCTGGTCCCCGCAGGTCCTGGGGAAACGCACTGCTCCTCCGATCTCCAGCCGCGAAGTGCAGAGACGGGGTCTACGGGGTTTTCCGGTGACAACGGTACATGCGTTGGTGCAGGCGGGGGGGATTGGCGGGAAATTCAAATAATTTTGTGTTGGATTCAATACAAAATGGCTGTATTGAGTCCAATACAAAGAAATATATTATTTTATATATATATATATATACTATACAGTTACATTATATGTTTTATGTTTAAATATTTTTTTAACAGATTTTTGAGGTTTAATTTTAAATTTATTTAATATCAGTGACTTATGCCTACGAGTTACAGCCTACAATGAAAAATAAATTTGTACCACTTTTTGCATGGAAATTTGGACGGACTTAGATGCCAGGAAGGTTAAGCCATAAGGCAAACTGCTTTGACAATGAATCCCAACACTAGCCACCACAGCGAATGTAAACCACCACATCTGCAGAATTTTGAGATTTATCAGTAAGTCATGCACTATGAGTACACTGAACACAGGGAACACAGTGCCTCTTTACAGAGCTCATATTGGCCTCTTTCATTTCAAGGTCCTTTTACTGACAAAGAGTGATCTGGTTAACCATGACACCTAAAATTGTAAAAATATATAATTTCATAAAAAAAATCAGTACAAATAAAGTCTGCTTTTGTAGTTTGTAATAAACCTGAATAGATTTTGTTAAAAAAAAAAAAAAAAAGGTTTTGCTCAATACAGAGGGAAGGACAAATGGCACCCTGCTGTGCTCTCCTTCATAGAAGTGCACAGTGGTCATTCTTGATCAGTCATTCATCAATCCACCTTGGCAGATTGAGGAGTGTTGACAGACTACTGTACGCGTCAGATTTTCTGCCTTCCAACCATATTTTACCATCTTTCAATTACCATATGTATATATGCAAACAGGTGGTAATAGTACTTTTGTTTGTTTTCTTTGTTTTCTATCTAGTTACGGTGAAATTCATAGCATCAGACTGCTTGCTGAACGTTTTTGTGCTTTTGTTAACTTTAAGTGTCCTGTTGCTACAGCCAAAGCACTGGAGGGACTGCAGGTAAGTGTCTGCTGGGGCAATCACTTAAGATAAATTTATATGTATGAGATTTATAACATTGTACGTAGTCTTTCCTTTGACTCGAATTAAACTTGGCTCCTAAAGTGTCATTACAGTTATCAAGAAAATGTGTTCCCTAATCTGCAATATTGCCTATAAGGTAATTTTGTAATGGGGTAGTAGTTTAATAGAAAAACTTTTTTTTTAACATTTATTTATTTTTTTTGCACATTTGAAATCTGGCCAAAATGCAATTCCAGTCTCACAAACAGGCTTATTTTTGCAGTATACAGTAGTCTTGAATCCAAAATATGTATGGAATATGGTTTTGGATTGAGAAAATAAGGCTTAGAACTAGTCAGGTTTTATGATCAAGATCTCCTCCTCATTTTCTGTAAAATGATGAAAATCTTTAATGCAGGAGCAGAGAGCACCAAAGTGCGTTCCCTACATTGCTAAAAAAGTAAGATATCTGGGGGCTGGAATTGAGAGAAATTCCCCTCTTGGCCACAAAACAGTAAACTCCTATGGAGATGAAAAGAATGACTGGAGATATACTTTAGATCGACTATTTGTAAAACGATGTGCTGATCTGCATGCGATCGACACTTTTCCCAGTGCCTGGAAAACACCACCTGCACATGCCATGCATGAAGCCTCCTGGGATGTAACGGAGATATCCCAGCCCTGCGCCTCCATTTGGTTTTAACCATTTCAGCGGTAAAGACAAAAGGAGAGGGGCTTCCCCTTTTTTAAAAATAAAATAAACCTATGGGGTGTAGGAGACCATTTTTACCTTAAATAAAGTTTTTTGTGAACTGCTCCCTTCCAATCTCTTTAGATACCAGAAGATTATTATTACAAACATATATGTAGCATTAGGGATGTACATTGTGTATTATTGTTTCGATATGCTGTTAATTTTTTATCAAAGAGTAACCAATCCCACCACTCCTACAAAACTAGCTCATCTCTATCTCAAAAAATCCTGCCTGCTCATACTTTTTAGTTCCACTTTTACATGGTATTTTGTAAACATTTGCAGCTTTATTCCAAGCACAAGGTAAATATTGTCCTCCAAGTTTAAATCTGATTGCCAGGGGCAGCAGGTTTTAGTTCAGACCTTAAGGAATATCTTTTACAAAGTGGACATCTGAGAAATAAGTATAATGAACTACTTAATTGGTATTACAAATTCTGAAACATTTACATTGTATGGAGTTTGTTTTCGAAAAAGCTATGATTAAACTGGTTTGAAAGACTTCTTGCAATGAAAAGTCTGCCAGTTAGATGGTGCTGCTATAGAAACAGCAAGAGATTCCTTTACATGTTGTTAATTAGTTTTAGTTTGATAAATTGCTCCCTGCCCTGGTTGGATGTTGCTTTTCCACTAAAGCAGATTTCCATGTTGTAAAACAGGAAATAGGCAGTACAAGTTCAGTTTCTTCTCTTATTAACAGGGTAAAGAAATAGAGAACACAAGGTTATTGATCCGATACCCAGACAAGCCTTACCGACCCTTGACTGTGACCACTTCTGAAGCACAAACCAAGGCAGCTGCAATAAAGTAAGTTTTATAGAACTGCTAAACATTACAGTAATAAGCACTGATGTGTGTTAGCACTTTGGGAGTTCTCTAGTTTAGAATTTTGTGCAATTGCCCACCAAGCAACATTTCTATAAATAAAATTGTTTAGTTAGGAATGGAAAAGGGAATAGTTTCTGTTTTTCCTTAAAGAATATCTCCAGGTAGCTAGTGACACTAATCAGTGAGCCGCGAAAGCTATTCTAGAATAAATCAATCTAAAGTGAAAAAAAAACTGTTGACCAGAAACAAATTTGAGGTAATATTCCCAATGTGTACTTTGCCTGTAGTTGACAAGGTTTTGGGTGGAACAGGAGGAAAATATCTCCTCTCGAACTGACAGAAAAATATGGCAAAAATTCTGATCCTTCTACCCAGAGTCCAGTCTACAAGGAGAATAGCCATTTATTATCCCTACTGGTCATAAAGCAGGACTGTTGCATATGCATTTTTAGTTATTAAGAAGTACAAGTATACACTAATAGAAATTGGAACTCATGATATATTTGCCATTTTAACTTGACAAGCACTGAACCTTCAGGAACAGTATGAGAGACATATGTATGTTGCAATTGCTGGCCTTCTAGTATATCTGTCAGGACTGACTGTTTAAACTTTTGTATGCTAAAACTCCGTTTAAGCCATGTTTATTATCTAACAATTCCCTTTTTATATTCGTCATTAGACCTTGAGATGCCACATTTGGATGCAGGCCATGTCAGTCTGGCCTTTGATTGATTAGTAATAGTCTATTTCCTGCTTCTGTTAATGATCATACCGGAGGTGCAAATGCTTCCTTGCCATAATATTTGTTTAAGATACAGCCTTCTGTCCTCTGAATAATGTCTGTGATAAGCTTGTACCCTATGCTTAATAGTGTCTGTCTCACTGAGGTCTGTCCACATTGTGCCTCATTAATATGCTGCAGTGAAAGCTAAATCTCTTGCTGACATTTTGCTTTTTTCTTAGCTGTAAGCTGATTATCTTTCCATTCTTTAGTGACCATTTTTGTCTTCTACAGTAAGTTCTAATGCCCCTTAGCAGTTAATAACAAGCAGACACCAAATACTGGTAATACTGGAATGGAATTTCTGTTTTCTAGAAAGAACAAAGTTTGAGAGCAGATTTTACCATTTTAGTTTTACAGCAGTTTAAATCACTGCAACAGTTATCATAAAAAATATATATATTTAAAATAGGACTTTGTACTACTTTGCTCTACATGTTTTGTAAGTGAGGGGTCAACCACAGAAGGTCAAGGTCACATTTTAGGGGATTTTGTTAAGTCAGCCATGCTTGTTCAAGCAAAGGTGAGATGAAGAGCAGCAGCACCCACCAGTGAAATTTTATTAGATGGCTTCAAACTGCTTCCCACTTACTTTGTTAGACAGCTGCTTCCTCACCAGTATGATGGTGTCTTTATTGGAGCAGGACCCTGCTGGACACACAGGGAGAATTTCCAAATTCTGTACAAAATGCTAATGAGTGCTAATGGACTTTTTAAAGGAGCAGAACACATAGCAGGGTGTTTTCAATCCCCATAATATATAATATGGAGTCCATAATATGGACTCTAGACACACATGGCGCCAGGAGCCATGTATTACTCAAAGGGGAAGACACTTCCCCCAGAGTGATGCCAGAACCCGCCCACTTTTCTATTGCAGGTCTGAGACTTAGGTGTGTACCGGAGACATGGTCCACAGCTCTGGGGTGCACCAGCCAGAGCCGGGGGTTGGAGACCCCTGCTTTAAAGGACCCAATAATAAAGGGAGCCAGTACAGTCAATGACCAACTCTACAGTAAAGCTATAACGCCCCCTGGGGTAAGCATATACCAAGGACTTACATAGTTCTCCCCAGCCCGTTTTTGGTGGGGGGGGCTGCCCTGCCCACTGCACCCGGCTTTTATCAGTAGCTCCAATCCTCTGTACGGACAACGGGGAAGCTGCTCTGTTCTCAGCTGTCAGCCATTCAGAGGATTCCAGCTGCTGATAAGACCCGGCGGGCAAACAGCACAGGTAGGATGAGACCGGGAAACAGGCTGTCCCCCCTCATTCTCTAGCCGTGCTGAATCTTCTTTTGGGAAAGAAAAAACATTGTGTAACAATGTCCCTGCCCAGTGGATGTGTGTAATAATGTCATCAGAGCAGTCTGTGTGTAACTACATGTCATTGTGCAGCCTTACAGCTCTGTGTACCTTCATATCTCTTTAAACCATATGTCATAATGACTTAAAATTTGCATGGTGCACAGGGAACAATCCTCTTTGGTATAGCACTCCAGCTTTTAAAAATTTCAAGATATGGGGATCAGAATTGTAAAGAACTTGTGAAAATATAACATTGAGGTTCTGGTTTCAAAAGAGAGTGCGCCTGGGGTCCTTAATTGAAAATGCAAATCGCGGACCCCCGGGGCCACTTACAAAGAAAGGAGCATTGGGATGGGGCCCCTTAATTAATACCTACCTGTCAAAAATCTATAACTGACATACTATGTTACCCTGTCTGCTTCTCTTCTTTGAATCCCAATTTCCCTAGAATGGTGGGGGGTACAAAACCGAAAATGTGGGTGCAATGGGGGGATAACTTTGGCTACCCACCCCCCCTTCAATATACTGCCCTGTTACACATTACTGCCAACTTCCAACACTTGAACCACAATTTCCCTGGAATGGGGAGGTGTAGGAAACTGGAAAAGTGTGGGGAACGTCTGCAGCTAACAACCCCTAAAACTTTATCGCTATGTTATCATTAGAACATGGCTCAGACCTGTGATGGGAGAGTGGGTGGGTTCTGGCATCATAATGTCCCTAAAGGGGAAGTTTCTTCCCCTTTGAGTGACACCTGGCTCTTCGCACATGCACAGTTTGCAACTGGTAAATTTAGTGGTCTGCTGGTCCAAAAGGGTGGGCGACCACTGATCTAGGGGTCAATCTATTATCAGGAGAAGACTCCCTAATTTTTTTTCTCCACTGAAAAAAACAAGATCGAACAAAAAAATGTTGCTTGCTCTTATGTAAAACGGTCAAATTTTAAGTTGCATAGAATAAATAACAGGAAGTAAAAATTCATTTTTCTATCTTTTAGTACAAAGAAGAAAGTACCGTACAAAACTAGTGAATGCTACTACTGGAGGGCCAACGGTTGCACCTATGGAGACAAATGCCGCTATCGCCACATACCAGAAAACAAAGGTGTGGATAAGAAGCCTTCAAAATGCTGATCTACAAAATTCTGGAAATACTGCTTCTTATTACAATCTCCGTTTCAAGAGTGCTAAAACAGCCCCACATATGTTTAAAGTGCACCTTTTTGTTTTAAATGACATATTTTTAGGACCTAAGTGCAACAAGTTCTTCTCCTGCAAAGAAATATTTCTCATGCAGGATCTTTAAACAGCGCTTCAGTGTGGCCATTTTTTTTTTCTAGATGCATATTCTTTTGGGGGAAATTGTTTTTATTGAAAAACTGTGGAGGGAGGAGTATGCATTGCAGCCTGCACTTTAAATTGGACCACACAGTGGAAAGTTACACTGTTACAGCATGGTCCATGCCTTGCCATTTTTAACTACAGTAGATGTTTCTTGGCCCTGGAATGCACAGCAAGACAAAAAGCCGAGACCAACGAAAATAAAGTCCGTTTTAATGCTTCTTAACCACAGCTTGAAGCGGACCCCATTGCATATGTCATGTGCTGCAGGAATACTTGTGCAAAGTGGAAATTTTCAGCTGTCGTCTGCTCTTAATTTTTCTCACGTAATATAGATGTTCCAGCTTGCTGTTATTGCATGTGAAGTGTGACTAATGAGGACCAAAAATGTTAGATCTGCAGTTGTTTAACTATGGCTGGTGAAGGCATTTGTGACAGCCCTGTTTGATGTGCCTTATTTTATACTATTTTTTCTACTTTTAACATTTGGAATATTCAGTGTATTACAGAACAAGAGTGTTTAAGTTGCTTTGCTACTTTTTATTATTTAAAACCTTAAAAAAAAACAAAAAAACAAGCTCTTGGTTCCACAGCTCTATTGATTTACCCCATCAGAGAAAAGGTTTAATGATGTGGTTTGTAAACTAAATAGATATTTAATTTCTGATAAATTATGTTTTCCTGCTACTGTAAAAGTCCATTCTCTCTCCCCCTTCCCAAAAAAATATTTTTTATGAGCCTATTAGTTTGTTGTGACAAATATATTTCCCAACTCCCCGATAATTGCCCATTGGCTTCTAAATTTATGCTGATTTATAGAATAACTTTCTAGATGTTTTGTAACAGAAGCTTCGACAATAGGAATTTGGTGATAAAGTGCCATGAAACATTCAGACGCCATTATCTAAAAGATTGCTACATGACCTGTCTGTTTTTTCAAAAAGTAACTCCACTCCTCTCATTAAAACAAAACTAAACTTGATTAAAAAAACTGAGCAGGCACATTCATTATTGCAGAACTGACAGATGACATCTCTTCTACAATAATAATATTTTATTACCTGCCTGTTTGCAATTTTTTCCTCAGTGTATGTTGATGTAATGTCTGTACATTGCTTGGTATCCTGGCCAATTTCCCTGGTTGCTGAGAATGAATTAACTCCTGTGCTTGAGCATGCACAGTTCTTAAATCATCCTGGCCTGGCGAATCATACAGCCAAACTGGAATTCGGAAGATGAGGGTACCAACAATGGAGCTGTACAGCTGTATGCAATTAAAAAAAAACTGCAATCAGGTAAGTAGGTTTATTTTATTGTAGAAGGGACTTACATCCCCTGACTCTTCTGCTATAAAAGACATGCCTGTTTGCATTTTTTTCTTAATCAAGTTTAGTTTGCAACTTCTTGCTAAATAAACCTTTAAAAGAAACCTAAGCAAAGTATTGTAAAAGTAGGTTTTCCAACTTGGTTTTTGTTACTTTAGCCAGCAACATCATCCTTGTTTCCAAAGCTACAATATTGTATTTTAGCAAGGCCTATTTTTTTAGTCTGATAAAATGTGGCAAAGCAGTTTTTAAATAATTTGTTTAAAATGGACATTTTAGAAAACTAGCTTAAGGGAGGGAGGTTTGCAACAAATGAAAAACTAGTGATGCTAGTCTGCTAGCAAAATTCTGTGCCATTAGCCTGTTGTTCTAGTGTATCAGACATGTATTGACAGTATTAAAAATAGAATTGCTGATCTAATACTGCATTTGAGAAGCAACAGATATTTCAGCTGTGCAGATGCTTAATCAAAAGCATAGGAATGAATTTTCTGAAGAATCCAGCTTCTATCCCATAGTCATACCCTCAAATGAAATGAGCTTTCATCCAATCTAGTGTGAAACCACCATCTTGCATACTTTATAGGTCAGTGACTTGCTACAAAGTGAAGCCATAATCAAAATGACAACCCTGGAGCTTGGACCTTTCAAACACAAATCAGCAGCTCCAATAATTTATCACATAGGTTCATGTTCGACGAGCTAACTTTTGCACAAAGAAGCATTGTTGCATTTGTGCATGTGTTAATCACTGTAATTTTATAGCCAGTGACACGATACAAAAGATATCTGGGACCAGTATCAGTGCAGAAAAATAGTACTGTAAAAGCATTAGAGGAGCTTATACTACAATAGAAAATACATTTTCAAAGCTTTAAAAATCAAAAAATAAAACTAAAAAAATACACTTATAAATGTGCCAAAATCTGGACAGATCTGCACTTTAAAGTGTAACTACTTTGCAAAATAGCAAATTGTACAGGTGGTTATTGCAGAAAGGGACAGTAAATGTCTCTTCTGCAATAACTACTTTTACCTGCCTGATCACCGCTTAGCTGTCAGATTTGCTGAACTGAACATGCACAGCTCAGCGGTGGTTGTTGGGGCCAATGATCATCTTAAGGATGCAAAGAAGGAAAGTCCCTGTGATGGAACGGTGAGTAATCACAGGTTTATTTCTGCTTTTAGTGTCCTTTCACTAATATGATGCCAAGCACTGTATTTAGCAATTTGTGTTGCTGACTGTCCATTCTATCAGCCCTGTTTTCTTTCCCTCCCCCATTATCTATGCATGTGAACATAACTAGAATTTTGGGGTGTGTGCTGTATAAACCATACAACAGACAGACAGGTTACATGTTTTCACTTGTCTCAGCACTGATATCAAAGCCATTAATGTCTATTTTCTTAATCAGAAATATATTTTAGAAATACCTAATCAAATGTGTTAAAGAGATTCAGAAAGATCTCCAGTGATCTGACTTTACTGTGAATGTCAATTTACCTAAAAAATATACTTTTGTTCGACAAATTGCAATCTTATCAATTGTGGAAACAACCATCACTCATTCCCACCAGAATTACTTTTTTTTTTCATCTATATCAAATAAAATTCCGGTTTACACGAAAACCACTTTAAACGGTCATTACAGTTGTATTTAAGGGCTACCGAGTAATGTGCCAAATAAGCAGTAGTAACTTGGTATATTCCATGAAAAATATTTACCAATTTTTTACCATCAGGACCAGAGACATTAAAAGTGGATTGGTTAAAAAAAATGTACATTGTGGTTATGCCCATGCAATGTTGCATTCACTTGTGCTAAAACCATACCTAAAAACAATGAATTATAGGCTTGTATTTGCACACGTACACTGAATATGTGGGTTCACAACAGTGCGCAATAAATACCTTTTTGCATCTTCTAAATTTATAATAAAAAAAGCTGTACATCTTCTAAGAAGATACATTTCTATTTTAAAAATGTTTGAAGAAGTCTATGGTAATAGAAACACGGAGCCTGTCAAGGTAACCTTGTGTTGTGGTAATACTTTAAATTATATAATAGACAAGCAACAAGCATTTTTAGTAGGTCAAAACATTAGAAAATTCCTTTCAGTAAAGCATATACATGTAGCTAATACTCCAAGCCTGGTATGAGAGGATAATAGAGTGATGTTAATTAGAAAGGGTCTGGTAAAAAAAAAAAAAAAAAAAAAATTGTAATTTGTGGGATGTTTTAGTACTAGCTACATAAGTAGTTCCAGTAAAAGGACTTTCTAATTTTTGTATTTTAGCATATGGAGCAGAAACATTCATATGCTGGGTTTGTCAATGAATGTTAGGTGTGGCTGCAGGATGAAAGATTTCTTAATCATTCTTAAAAATTTCTGTGTACCAATGCCTATGTGCTTATGCTACAGATTATTGTAGAGGAAACAAGATTATGTGAAAACAATATGGGTATATGTTTACATTAATATGCAAAAAAACTGCAGGTCAAAATGCCCCACCACTGCACTTGGAAACAGAAGTGATCCTTCTGCATTTCATCTGATGAACTTTCTAATGCCACAACCATGTCTATTCACATCTATGCTTTACTTCCTCTTGATGCAGGGAAGAGAGGTTGTTCTCCCAAATTGTCACAAGATGGCAGCATTACACATTTAGTGTATATCTCATAGGCAGTTCTCCAAACTTGTGACCAAATGCCAATGACGAAGCTATTTCGAATTGTAAAATGTAGACTTAGATATTCAGATTGCCATCACTATAAATGCCAATATGCCAAGCCTGTATTCTCATTACTACTATTTCCTATTCTGAAGCCAAACCCCTATTTCTGATACTGAGGGGGCAATCTTAAAGCTTTTGACAGACATTATCATTTATGTTGTTTTATGTAGAGTGTTTTTTTTATTAATATATTTTAACTTGTGTAATTATTGGATTTGTTATTTATATCTGTTCCTACTGCATATTTCATTATAAAATAAAAATTAATAACATTGTATTTATTTATTTTAAGTAAACCACTGATTTCTCCAGACATCATTGATACATTGCTTTACACTACACTTGGAGGAACAGTTCACTCAAATAGTATAGTTGGGTCTAGTTCTATGCTTTTAACAACTGTTTCCACTCGCCTAGGCATTTGATTGACCTTACTGTTGAGTATTAATAAATGTAATATAAAAGCATGGTTTTCCTGGGATGAATGTCCATTTTTAGGCACAGATCAAAAGCTGGTCAACAGAATCCCACTGGCTTTAAATAGTAGTCTTGGCATTTCAGATGCCATGCATTTCTCTGCACTACCTTTACTTGGACACGGCATGGCCTATTTAGATGAATGCAAACTGTATGCAAAGTTGGTTCAATGCAACCCTGTATTAAATATATTTAAAAAGCAAATGCAGCTTTTGATAAGAATGATCATTAACACTTGGGGCCCCTTCTTACTTATGTACTGCAGCCATGCATACAGCATATGGTAACATGCATCCTATGGTAGCATTCATTCTATACCCCCCAATCAAGGTGAATAGGAACTTAGGGTCATATGTAAGAAACACTGCAAATGTGTATATAAACCCACAATCTATCATTTTTCACTGTAGCCTAGAGCATCACAAGGTATCCTAAGCAAATCTTTTTTCCTAAGCTTTTAAGAAAAGCCAGCTAACTAGCATTTTAAGAAGTCTACAACGCTATGCCATGTGTCCCATTTATGACAGGTTAAAGTACATATTTGCTATGCAGCTTAGCTGTTCCTTGTGTTTCTTGAAATGGCTGTATCATGCTTTAGTACCTTTAAACTACTCCAAACGTTTGTTCGTAGTTCTGCAGTACATTACAAGATTGCTGAAAAGCTTGTAGGACACTGATTACAAGCCTTTCTGTTTTACCATGGATCGCATTTCTGAATTTCTGATCTACAGTGGGCTTCAGGCTAGTTTGAATCGTACACTTCTCACCTATGCACAATGCTATGTCTAGCAATTTGAAAGCACTGGGAATTGGAAAGAAAATGGCACTTATTGATTTAGTACATCAATAACAGCTGAGCAATCTATATCTGACATGAAATCTATACTGCCAATAAGCGCACATGCATACCTTAAAAATTTTCCTGCCACGCACTGATAGCCAAACAGAAGCACTGTTTATTTTGGTGCTCTCAATTACCCAGCAAGAACAGTCGTTTTAGATAATTGTGTCCTTGAGGCACTCAGAGTGAGCTATAATGCTCAAGTAATTGTATGTAAGGTAGAGTGGATAGGAGGGACATGTTCAAAAATTAAACACTGCTTTTTATAACAAAACGCTGACTTTTAGCAACCTGGTTATTGCATACTTTTGTAGCATGGCACAGCATGCGCACAAAAAAAGAATGTAGATACAGTGTGGTTAGTAGAAATGACTAAACTGCTCTACCACATAACTTGGCTTGACAGAAATATAGCTAAACGTTCCTCTTTAAAAAAAAAAAAAAAAAAAATCCAATACAAAAGAAATATGATCAAATTATGAGTTCATTTAAGTTATCATTTACACTGTTTATGAAGATTTGCCATTACCAATTCAGCTTCAATATCTTTTAGTGTATCAAAGTCCACAGTAAGGCTTATACATTCCAGTGAGAGCCACATGGGGAATCCATTTGGCATGAAAGAATTACCATCTACTAACAATCATCCAATCTGTCCACATCATAACCTTACATTTACTGACATTGCAGATTCTTTAGTGGGTAAACAGCTGATAGTAAAATGCTACAATTGGGCAAAAAAGGAAACTTAACAATTTAGAAGCATGTATGCAACATTGTATTTTAAACCAAAAATCTGCTTCAAAGCAGGTTTACTCCGTGCTGTACCTACACTCACAATTTTCATTTTACATAAAGGGTAGACAACGCTTTTACGTAAGGTAAAAAAAAAATCTCTGCATGCGTGAGATCGCAATTGTATTTAGGTCCTAAACACACTTTTAGGATTGGATGCATAAAAGTGTTGGGCCCTGTTAGTGTCAAATGGCATCCCAAAACACGAAAGCTGCATGTCTATTTTTTGGCCCATTCATGTGAATGAGCCGCCTAATGCAACCTCCAAGAAGGAAGAAACTAGGAAAGCAAGATAATGCAGAAGTGTCTGAAGTTTTATTTAAAATAACAGCAGAATAGCCTTTGTTGTGCTGGGCCCTACAGCAGTCTATTATGGATACAGTTAGATTAACGTTTGTTACTACCATGATCAGTAACAAACTTGTTGCAATTTGTTTTGGAACTTGCAGCCAGATTACTTTCAATTCTTACCATCATTCTCTACTTTAGTACTAGGAGAGGGGTCTTGCTGCTATAGTCTCATGATCAGTGTCAGTGTTTGAACGTTCTGATTAGCTTTGTACACAAATAATACATTATAAAAGGATGTATAGAATGTGTACGATATGTTAAAAAAAAGTGCTATATTAAAAACCATAATACTGTAGATCAAGCTAATACAATCTTACAGTTTATGCTAAAAATACTTAAATTTACTTTGACCATTAAAGTAAAGACTACTATAGATACTCCTGGACAGAGCGGTACATTTCAGGTTTTAATTACCCTATCTGTCAAGCATACTTCAGGTATGACTTCAGTAATCATCTATGTTAAAAATCTTTAATATTGAAAAAATCTCAACATATTAAATACAGAGTTCTCTGCAGCATGCACCACATGACATGCACTGATATCTATAACCAAAAGAACTAAAAAATAAGGAATGTCATGAGCATTGCTGCATTCCATTGATAGATGAAAATATTTTACTAAATGCACCTGAAACTACAGGAAAGTGAAAGATATCAAAACTGTGTTCCTTGAAGTACACATATCTAATTGTGTGAACAGGCTTTTAATATTGCCAATATGGCCCACTTCCTGTAAATCATTTCCCTGCTCCTTCAAATGAGGTCCCTGTGTTCACTAGCCTGTCATGTAAAGGGGTACAGCTACTGCTCACTTTTTGGATATTTACCTCAAAGTAAAACTAACACCGCACTTTGAACATCAGAAAGGTGTTTTTTTTTTTTTTTTTTTTATAGCCAGCGATCCCACATTCCCTTGCGTCATCCAGTCAATCAGGGTGGCCGAAGGTTTGATAAAGGAAGAAGATAGCAGCACCCGTAATGGAATGAGGACAGGCGAGTATCGTCTGTGTTTAGTTCCCCTTTATTATCACTATGGTACTGACACATCTGACTGACAGAAGGACTTAAAAATTAATTAATAAATCAACACCGACCATTATTATTGTCTAAATGATTACCTGGAGGAAAATACTTGTAAATATCTCTCAAATTAGAATGTTTTAATTTAATAATGTTCACCCACTGGTACGTTTAAATACATACATTTTATGTGGTTTAGCAACAGCATGGATGATTTAATGCACTATAATTTGGTTTCCTGCTGATTTGTGTCTGAACTGCATTTTGTGTTTCCATGGATACTTTAGGTCAGAAAGTTCAAACCAAGAAAATAATTACATATCCTCTATTTAAATATATGTATTTTTGAGCAATATTGTGCTTTTTTGCATTCACTACTCAGGTCAAACTTTAGTATGCCATTCTAAAATATTTTATAGCATTGCCTAACCAACTGCAAAGATAAAATGTTGTATTCACAAACATCAAATGTCCAAGGGTTTCATGTGCAACAAAAACATATAAAAGACAAAGAAAAACATACAAGTATGGATGGGAACAGGTTCATGGAATCAATCTTTTTTGGAGTAACTGTAAAACCCTTTGAACTAGTGAGATATACAGCTGCATACAAAAAGATGCTATTAAGCATGCCTACATTGCAATGCAGTGTGCAAGCAAACCACAACTGTCAAAACTGGGAGTATTACATCTGCTATTAGGCGAGGGCCTCCTTTAACTTGCCGGGCATAATGCAGAAATATAGTGTTGGCAGCTGATGACAAATGTCAATAGTTGAGTGCAATGCCTGTATATATGGGTCCTGATAGGTAAGGGAAGACTCCGTATAAGGCTTTAGCTTTTGTCTCACAACTAGATTTAGACATACAGTGCAGAAAGGATTCATCCTCTTTTGTGTCTGTCCTGTTTTGTTGCATTATGTACTGAAATTAAGAGAATTGATTTTTTTATATAGCGCACTTAACTATAAAGTCTTAGTGCACCATTTATAAAACAGTGAACCTGACATTCCCAGGAATGTTTAAGGGAATGTCAGATTCATGATTTTATAAGTAGTCTTATTAATTGTGAAAAAATACTGATTTAATAAATAATATAAATATAAAAAAAATAAATAAAAAAACTGGACACCTATGCACACTTATGATTTCAGTTGTCTTAACCCCCTCTAGTGGTAAAAAAAAAAAAAAAACACTTACTTTGCTCCATCAGCATCCTGCTGGTCCCCGCAGGTCTTGGGGACACGTCCTTCTCCTCCGATCTTCAGCCACGAACTGCAGAGACCATCTCCAAGGTTTCCTGGCAACGTTGGTGCGGGCAGAAAGAGCGGCTGGAAATTCAAATCATGGATTCAACACAAAATAGCTGTATTGCGTCCAATACAAAGAAATCTTCATATAATTATATATATATATATATATATATATATATATATATATATATATATATATATACACATATACACATATACACACTATACATGCCACTGTATAGTTATTAAATTTTTCAAAATTTTTTTTTTAACAGATTTGTGTTTTTTTATTTAAAGTTTAATAATACATTTTATTAAATATTGGACATATTTCGGTGAGTTATGCCTAAGAATTATAGCCTACAGTGTAAAATAAATTTCCATTACAATAAAATGTAACACTTTTTGCATGGAAATACAGACAGAATAAGAAAGCTTGGGGGGTTAATTATTATCATAAAATACTAAATATTTTGCACCTTTAACAAAGTAGGCATGTTGTGTAAATCAAATGGTACCTGTCCGGCCTATAAATCCCCTTTTGTTTAGAATTGTAGCGGGACAAAACAGGACAAACTCTGAAGCAGATGAATATTTTTACAAGGAGCTGTATTTTTAAAGCTAATAGGTGGGCCAGAGTTAGTTATTATGTAGAACAAATGCTTTAAATGGCATTTAAATTGGTTAAAGTCAAAAAATGCTTAGGGTATGTTTTTACCCACAACATTATTAGGATCCTTCATTCAGTTTCTGAAAAACAAAAAAAAAATTATATAACAGATTCTAGTCAGTATAGAAAAAAAATCCTTTTTGGCAACAAAAGTGTTAATTCTTTTTGCTGCTTCAATACCACTTCATATACAATCTGTGAATGACTGCCTGTGAGTAGATGAAGAAAAGCAGCATTTTCCTCTCTACTGTTCATTGTATGCTTAGGAAAGCACTTTGGGTTTCAAACCTCTGTGAAACAAAGTTAAAAGGTATAAAAATGTAGTTTAGATATGTGAAGGGAAACATGTTGGGAACAGGCAGTGATGTAATGTAGTCTCACTGGAATGTACTTGACCTGAAAGAAGCTCTGTATAGACTCTGCCCATCCCATATAAAATAAAACAGCAGGCTGGTCATTTTCTTAAACACAGATTATGTTGTGTTTAATTTGTATCATGTAGCAGTTCAGGAAATGCCATTTTTGTAACTGTACAATTATAAGCTGCCTTTTTTTCAGTTCTTCTACAGCTGACTTTATATCTCAAGTTCTGAGCCGACATTACAACGATGGCTAAAAGAAATGCTGTACTGTATACTTCATCATAAAGGCATTAGAGATAATGCTGTGTATGGAAATTCATGCAGTTTTGTGTGTGGTCACAGTTTTTCTTCATTTAAAAAGTATGTGTTGAACTAATTATTACTCCATAAATTCCTTATGGAAAGTTAAAGAAATGTTCTTATGCACTCTGACAGTAAAATCCTTTAAAACAAGGTGCTCAACCAATGTTAACCAGGTTCTCCCTTTGACAGGTTTCATTTATGTTGTACAATCTCCGCATAAATTGATATTATGCAGTGATCATGAGATCAACAAGTTTCCCTTAAACCTATACAGTACTAGCAAAAATATGTAAACTGCCACGTCTGACATCTGAAAATGCTATTTGCCAGGGTGTTAGGATGATCCAAAGGCTTCATTACTCACTCTTCACTAGTCATTAAAGCAGAAGAAGCTTGCAGATCATACAGTCAGAACTTCTGATACAATGAGTGAACTAAACTCCACCAAATCAAGGATTAAGAACAGTGGCTCAGAGGTTAGCACTCTGGCCTTTGCAGCACTGGGCCCCAGGTTCAGATTTCAGCCAGGACAATATCTGCATGAAGTTTGTATGTTCCCCTCCATGTTTGCATGGGTTTCCTCCCACATGCAATTAGGTTAATAGGCTTCTTCCCCCAAATAGACCTTAGACTGTGTTAATGATAAGGACATTAGATTGTGTGCCCCTTTGAAGGACAATTAGTGACATGACTAAGAACTTTATAAAGTACTGCATAGTATGTTGAAACTATATTATTACAAGATCATAACAATATTAATGCACAGCACCATGTTTGGTGAAAACCAAACACAAAATATCAGCACAAACACCTTATACCAACTGTCAAGCAAGGTGGTGCAGGGGTGATGTTTTGGCTTGTTTTGCAGCCAAAGGATCTGAGCAACATTACAGTCATTGAGTTGACCATTCACTTTCAAAGTTTTCTTAGTAAAAGTAAAAGTTTTAGCTACAGGTACAGTTTTCTTAGTAAAAGTTAGCAACAGCTAAAGCTAGGACACCAGCAAATCCACAACAAACCACTGAAAATGAAAAGAATCAGTGTAATACAATGGATCAGTCAAGGTCCAGACTCCCAACCCATATAAAATGCTGTGGCTGGACCTTGGAATAGTAGTGCAAAAAATGAATGCCTGCAAACCTCAATAAACTAAAGTAATGTAGTAAAACAAAAATCCTTCACAATAATGTGAGAGACTGATAAAGTCATACAGAAAACAATACTTGTCCCCCCTCCTCCTGTTGATCACCCCCTTCTAATCCAAATCATGAGCTCCATTGGTACCAGTATTTTGCTTCCTACCTATCTGACTGCTCCTATCAAGTTTCTTTCAAAGGTAATTCCTCCTCTCCCACTCTCCCCCTTGGACCGGTTCTCTCTTCTCTGTACACCTCTTCACTCGGTAGTCTCATATCCTCCTTTGGCATACAGTACCATCTGTATGCTGATGACACTCAAATCTATCTGTCTACCCCTGACCTGTCTCCCTCAGTCCTGGATAAGGTCTCATGCTGTCTGTCAGCCATCTCATCATGGATGTATGACCGATTCCTGAAACTCAACCCGGATAAAACAGAAATCACCCCCCCCCCCTTCACATTCCAAATCTCCCCCTGACATATTCCTAACTGTTACCAACACTGTTATTAGTATCTCCCCTCAGGCATGTTGTCCGGCTTTACCTTCGAATCTGCTCTCTCATTTACCCCCCATATTCAGAACATTTCCAGGTCCTGTCACTTTTACCTACGCAACTTCTCCAAAATCTGCCCCTACCTGTCCCCTGAGACCACCATACTCCTTGTACAAGCTCTTATCAACTCATCTACTAATGACATTCTTACTCATAACCTCATCACACGCACGGCTTCGGGACTTTTCTAGAGTCACCTGACTCTCTGGAATGGTTTTCCTTGTCCTATTCGGCTTGCTCCTACTTTCTGCTCATTTAAAAGAGCCCTCAAAACCCATTTTTTCAAACTTGCCCACCTGTCTTTTGAAACCCTCACTACTTCTCATAACTACATATCTCTCCTCCTATTGTGTGTTACTTCCCCCACCTCTTAGATTGTAAGCTCTTCGGGGCAGGGTCCTCTCCTACTGTGTCATTGTCTGTATCTGTCTGCATCTACAACCCTTAGTTAATGTACAGCGCTGCGTAATATGTTGGCGCTATATAAATCCTGTTTAATATTAATACTTCAAGTTGATGCTGCTAAAAGGTGGTTCCACAAGCTATTGAGCCATGGGGCATACTTAGTTTTTCACACATGGCTTCAACATTTTGTCTTAACTTTTACAAATACACACACAAAAATATTTTATTTTCATTCTACTTCAACAATTAAGTCGGCATTTCATTACATAAAATCCCAATAAAAATACATTTTAGTTCCAGGTTGTCATGCAACAAAACAAAATAAACACAGAGGGGGATGAATACTTTTGCAAAGCACTGTAACAAATGTAACAAACTGCATTAACATAAAATACTCCTAGACATTCATTGAATGTGAACACTTTGCTAGCATAAATAAAACTTATAATACCCATTATTATTAGTGGGCCTATACAGTTTAATAATTATCCATTATTTGAGAATCTAAATTCTTTGCAACCCCTATCAAGACTGCAAACAAAGACTAATAATTATATTTCTCATAACGAGAAAGATGATACATGAGACCGCCCTAATACAAACATAGTAATACTTCTATAAACGTCTGCACATAGTACAAATAATAAACAATATGTCAATATATCTATGTTCATTCATAAACTCTGTATTTTCTATGAAGACAAGTGTGGATCCTGTCTATCATGTTTTATCTGGCTTAGGCAATATCCAGTAAACAGTTGTATTGTGCAGGTCTTTGGGCTTTTACAAGTGTGCTATAAAACCTTTACATAAACTTTTTAATAGGAAGAGCTATATACATGTAAAGAGGAGGTTTATAAAAGGTTTAGGACTTGTAAAATATATAGAGCAAATCACCTAGAGAAAATGTACTCTTGACAGCAACTAGCCCTTTTTAGTATGGTATTGATCCAGTTACAAGTGATACAAGTGTACTAATGGCACAATAAAGATACCCATCCAAGAACGTCAAGGTAAATACACTTATTTAACAAGGAAAATGGTACCAAAACACAAGCAAAAGATGTCAAATAACCTAAATTCTATTTTGACAATTTATGGACACTAAACAACTGCAACTAACAGGACCTAAACTTTGAAAAATTGTCAAAATATTCATAATTTCTATGCATATTACACAGCAATAAATCACTACTAGTTTTATATCTTATAATATTGTAAACCCTAAAGGATCCAGTAGAAATGCAGTCAGGTAAAACATTGAGGGTCCACTCAATCTAAAAGGAGAGGCAAACAAAATGTTTTTCTGAATATAAAAGATACCAGCTGGGTGTGGAGGTATGGGGGGTTAGGAATGGTCTAGAAGTGGACAGACATTGCTTTTTTGGGGTCAAATGGTTGAGGTCTACATGATGTAGCCCAGTGGTTGAGGTCAACATGATGAACCCCACGGATTTCACTATTGGCTCAGCACAGGCCTTAAAGAAGGTTATGTCATGTCATTTTCACTTCAACAAGGGAACTTTGATTTACTGTGCTATACACTACAAATATTATAGGGTTATTGGACATGTGACATGCTCCTATAGATGGTTTATGTACAAGACACCAGTGGCCTAATAAGAGATTAAAGCTTCCAGACCTACATTGTTCTCAGGACGAAATCAAAATGAGACAACATTACATAAATAGTACTTATCCATTTCTACCTATTACCACTTCAACAAAATGTATATTTCTCACATTCTAGGCAGTTCATTGACCTCTATATGCTCTGGATCTTCCTAGTATGTTCAAGTGACCTTGCTGTTGCTATTGCTTATGTGATGGTCATTAATTGTACTTAGTGAATGGAAGCTTCATAAGCTGGGATATGATTTGCCAGAATAATTGACATTGTGGTAGAAGCAGTTCAAGGTAGTCCCACGGTCATCATAGTTTGATCAGTGCACCTTATGAGTAATGGTTTTACCTAATCAAGTGAAACTCCAAGGAAAACCATTTGGAAGGTGACATTTGTGGACCGACTTTTGTTTGTTACACATCATTTTAAAATGCTTAGCGTTTTCAAGTCTGCTTTATGACAGTTCAAAGCTGGCTGTTTCTCAGCCAGTAGTTAATAGCTTTTAATGGGTTCATTCACACCTACCCCCTAATGTGTGTTACAAGCACTATGGCAATGCATGGTAGCACATTAAATAAAAGCAGTTCAATGAATGTATTACCATGAGAAGTGTTTTTTCTATTGTTTTGGCAGCCTGTTCATATAAACCGGCTGCTTAACATAAGTTAACACGTGCTGGCACACATGCATTAATGCAATGCACCAGGATGAACAAGCCCTTATTTTCTAATCGGTATACTTGGCTTACCATTCAGCAAATGCAGTCAAGCTGTGGGCTTCAACATTCACTCATTCAACAAGTATTCACTATAAACTAGAAAGCAGCAAATACAAGTATGTATTAGTCAGTAGGATCATGTTGACATGCAGTGTAAAGTGCACAGCACCAAAATAGATATGTGTCTTTCTAGCTTTATACTTCCACTTTTTTGGGGGTTTGCAACATACATGTATACCTGTAAAACATGATCATAGATAAGTACAACATCTTTAGTTTTTAAATTATGCTAAAACTCAGTGGTCAGGTCTGCCCACTGCAGACAATTATTCAAAATTCACCCCTGGGTGATTCTGTATTACACTGCAATATTAATCTAGACACAGACAGTCTCAGTAAAAACATGTCACTTTATGTCATTAATTGTTCCATGCCCGATCACTCTTTTCAGTTTGCCTTTAAACAAGCAAAAGCTTCAGCCATTTATAAGACAAGAAACTCGCTGTCCCTTCATAAATTATTTGGACAGTGATGCCCTATCCAACTAGTGGAGAGACTGACTACCTCAGTTGACAATGACTGCTGTCGATGTTACAGAATCACTCAGAAGTGGAACTGCTGGAGGGTGTAATGAAATACCAGCGATGGATATGAACACGTGTCTATCCAATGTCTGACTCAGCCACTTCTGTCAGACGGAGACAGAGCTGCAATACACTGTGGATATGTTTGCTCTGCATCAGAAAAAAAATTGGAAAGATCAGACTCAGCTGCAGAAGATAAACAGGCACTTAACCACCCCAAACCAGACATTTTTTCTGAAATTTATTTTGAATTCATTGGAATGTCTAAGCAGATGTACTGGTAAAAAAAACCAAAACAGGAGTTTAAGGAAGCTGTGTGTCAGCTTATTACCAGCTCAAACCTTCTTATACCTAATTAACGAAAAAAAAAAAAGAAAAAAAAAAAGACGAATAAATTCTGTACCTGGTGTTGCACTCTTTAAGGCTTCAGAAAAGGATAGGGCTTAGTATGTACTCTGCAAATGAGGTGTAGTCATTAGATGGTGGAAATCCTGTCAATATGAAAACAAATATGTTAATATGTGTTAAATTAAAAAATATATGTTTTACATTTGTTTGTGTTTACATTTTTTATATTTATTTTAATTCTAAAATCCTAACTAAAAAAACAAAATTTGTGAAGCAATACATAAATTCTTGTCTTCCAGTTCTTGTACCTACGGGCTATATATATATATATATATATATATATATATATATATATATTTATATTTATTACAATTAGGGATGAGCGAGAATGACCTGGCATTCTTGCGAAAATTTCCTCAAAGTTCCAATGGGTCAGCGAAATTTCGCGAAACCATCGGAAATCACTATAGGATTATCGCGGCTGCGTTCATAAATACAGCCATGGGAATCCTCCTGTCAGTGAGCGATCCCCGGGCACTACAGGTCAGAATGAGGGAAAGTCCTCATTCTGACCTGTAGTGCCCGGGGATCTCTCACTGAGAGGAGGATTCTCACGGCTCCATTCATAAATACAGCCTCTGTACTCCTCCTTTCAGAGTGAGTCATGCAGCTTGCGTTTATGAATAAACGCAGCTGTGTGAAAAATCAGAAGATTTTTCCCATGCTGCATTCATTCATGAGCAGCCAGCCATGAGACTCACACTCTCACTGTAGTATGTGTTCCTGGATAGAGTTTCTCTATCCAGGAACACAGGACTCCTGTGTTCTTGGATGGAGAAACTCTATCCAAGAACACATACTACAGGGCTGCAAGAGTAAAGGGCTGATTGGTCTTGCAGGTCCCAAAAATTTGGTCTCGCCGGCTGAATTTACAAAGGCCGTTCTCGCCTACATTCAATAAATTTGCTCGCTCACCCCTAATTACAATAATATTATTAATTGGAAATCAGTCTAGAATAACTGCTCCTACTACCAACATGCTTTAATTTTGTAGAACAAAGAACATGATCAAGAAACAAAGTCAGACAGGGTTTGTGGCCCCACAATGGACTCCAATAAAAACATTTTACAGCATGTTATACAAAATATACAATATTTTTTTTGTCCAATGAGGACACAGTAAGTCTTTTAAATACGGGATGTTTAAACACAGTCCAAGAGGACACAGAAAACCCCTCCAAGAGAGTAAATCGTTGAAAGATTGGGCACTCAATCAACATTGCCCTAAGTATATTGGGAAACAAACTCAGGCGTCCATAACTAGCCAAGCGAACCTAAACCTCAGGCAACCAAGAAGTAAGAACTCAAAATCAGGAGAAGGAAAAAAAAAAAAAAAAAAAAGGTGAGAAAACAACAAAAACCATCAGGAAAAAGCCAAAACCAACCCAAACACTTCACCATATAACATCACAAAATTTGATATGAATGAATGGTGCCTGGGAAAGTGATCAAAGATCTTTGGTGTGGTTAGCACACTTATAAATCAATATATAGAATGATATGGCACCAAAAACCCTAAGAAAGAAAATGCCAGCACTAAAAACCAGGATCTGCTCCTATGTACATGTGCAATTGGTGAAGATGCGGACAGGACAAAGAAGTAGACTGATGATCTCACTAGTGTGCTGCTACTCTTTCTTTGAAAGTGTCCTATTCCTGATTCTTTTTTTTGGCTGTGTTCAGTGGTTCAGTGGCCTACATTACTTCTATGTCTTGTAGTGATATAGGGTCTGGCATATGAAAAGACAATAGAGAGGACTAGGAATCAATTTTTTGGATGTCGGATTCTGAAGATTTTTTAAGTACAAATATCTGTTCAACAAATCAAAGTTTTGAGGTGAGTACAGTGGGAGAATCAATAATTGTCCTTATCCACTTTTTCATGGGGTGGTTAAACGATAAGGGGTTAGGGTAAGAGTTGTGATTAGCCTGAAGATTATGTTTCAGGCCAGATGTGGTAATCGAATGTTTATGAACAGGTTTATGTATTATTTGTGAGAATGATTAAATTATCAAGTAGGGGAGAATCAGCATTTTAGGTTTCTTTTTTAGTGTAGGGCAGGGGTCTGCAACCTGCGGCTCCAGAGCCGCATGCTGCTCTTCAGCCTCCTTGTTGTGGCTCCCTTTGGCTGCCGCGGGGAGATCTCTGATGGGGGATCCCCTTCCTCCCAAGACACTGCGGAGGAGGGGGATTCCCTATCCGGTGTTCTAATGAAAAAAAATCTACCAGTGAAATAAATCTACCACGGGGCGTGTACAAATGGGTGTGTACAATGACATCCCCCTCCTTTGAACCCCAATTCCTCTGGAATGGGGAGATGTACAAAACCAAAAATGTAGGTGCAAGTGAGGGACGCCTGTGACTAACACCCCCTAAAATTTAATTGTTAGGCTATCATCAGAACATAAGGAACTCTGCCCATCAAAAAAATCTACCCTGTTACGTTAGAAGCCTCCAGCTTCTAATGTAACAGGATGATACGTTAGAAGCTGGAGGCTTCTAGGGGCATAGTTCAGTGTTTAATTTATTTCAAAGTAGGCCTACACATGCACACTTGTTGTATCAGGTAAAATTAAAAAAATATTAAAACTTTTAAAAGTTTATAAACTGTGTTATGTTTTGCGGCTCCAGACTATTTTTCTTTAGTGGAAGAGGAGGCAAAATGGCTCTTTTGATAGTAAAGGTTGCTGACCCCTGGTGTAGGGGACCATTTTATTTCTTTCTTCAAAAGGTGTAAGGACGCTTCGGGCTTTTACCTTCTCTTGATGTCAGAAGTATTCTACTGAATACCACTAGTGCTGAACTCCCACAGCTTGCTTCAGCAATTGTTCTTCCTTTTAAAAGGCTTCAAGAAATGTCTCCCACTGGAAGTCATGAACTTTGTTAAAATGTCACTTGAATATGACGTTTAATTAAAAGACAGCAAGAGATACCACATTTCTCTTTTTTAAGGTACCTTAAGTTAAGCTAAGCCTGGCTCCAGTCTGGTACAACACCATCACACCACCCCTGGAGTCTTCAGAACCTGTAAGGACCCTAACAAATGGACATCTCAAAGTACTTTTATAAAGCAGCAAATTAGACATTTTCTAAAACTTTCCATGGTGGATAATCTTACAGGTCCATGTGCTTCAATGGCAGTAATTGATTCTCAACCAGGAAATGTTTCATCGAATGTTAGACTCACTGCTTTATAACTTGACCTGGGGTGTCCACGTCAGTAGATAACAACATGGAAACCCCCAGGATGAGCTTCCTCACTCCGCAGTTCAAAACAGAAGACCTGGAGCTTCAGATAACCACGTATTTATTCGAGTATTTGGCCTATTGAGCTGATTTTTTAACTGCTAAAGCAATCAGCTACATAAGGATGGCAAGTATTGTTTGTGGTAGTGGCAGCAAGGGCCCCAGGATGGACTTTACCTAAAAACAGACCACAAGACTGCAATAAAGTATCTTTCTCTCATAATTCCAGCTCTTTTGAGAGGAAATATCTGTAAACAGCAATATAAAATAACAGAAAAATATTTAATGATTAATTTTGAAGAAAAAAATTATTCTCTGCTTGATATCATAATCACATATTAATGGTCTACTGGGTTCACCTGCAATTCATACATTATGTTAGCTATATTAATAAGACATTTTGTTTCTCCCGGTATTAAAATGAAATAAGAAGTCTTTTTACTGCAAAAGACTGCACGGGATGATGTATGCTTGCAAAATATATTCTGTCTGAAGACTGCTGTCTGTCTCTTATCTGTGCCCCCAAAGTATTGACTCTTTCTGTGAAGGGCTTGTTTATGTCTGAGTAAAAGTGAGCAAAATATTTAATCCCTGATAATAAGAATGAGCAGATGAGGCATAGACAGTATCACACTTGCTTTCAAAATGAATCAATTTACCAGTAAAATATAGGCTAGTGTAAAAATCTAACTTGTCTTCTTTAAATGCAATCAAAATGCATGAATTAACACCTTAAATGCAATTCATTTAAAGCAGATTTGAATTATTAGGAAGATGAAAAAAAAAACAAAAATCTTGTAAGGTAAGGTCAGGGTTAAATGGTATTTTTAAAGGTAAATTATTTTTTCAGGTAATAAAAAGTTCAGTTATATTTGTGACTCAGTAGTGAAGACTGTATTATGATGACAGCCCTGCAGCCCAAAATCTTTTATAAACAAGTAAACCTTTCAATCTCATGTTTGCTGTTTTTTTTTAAAGCTACATTCACATCTCCCCACTCTTCAATTGACACGTTGGCCCAGTCTTTTTTTGGCCAGGCCAGAATGACATAACTTCCACACATGCGCACAAGAGCTCATTTATTTCTGACAGTCAGCTATGCTTGGTTTATACACATGCTTGCGGAGCTCAGAGTAAGTTATAAAGAAAATGGCTAGCCAGAGTAAAGAATAGGGAAAATAGGAACCACGGAATACCGTATTTTTCGGACCATTAGACGCTCCGGACTATAAGACGCACCAGGTTTTCCGCACGGGAAAACAAGAAAAAAAAAATTCATTTGATTTCCCCTGAGATCCAGCGTGCGGCACTTGTGCCCGCCCATGAAGGCGGCGCCGATCGGCATTCATTAAATCAATCGGCGCCGCCTTTGTGGGCGGGCACAAGTGTCCTACGCTGGAAGACAGGGAAACACAGAGGAGGAACACAGACAGAGGCAGATAGCAGCCAATGTCTGTGTTCCTCCTCTGTAGGAGGCTGCTATCTGAGGCGGCGCCGATTGATTTCATGAATGCCGATCGAAAGGCGGCGCCGATTGATTTCATGAATGCCGATCGGCGCCGCCTTCATGGGCGGGCACAAGTGTCCTACGCTGGAAGACAGGGAAACACAGAGGAGGAACACAGACAGAGGCAGATAGCAGCCTCCTACAGAGGAGGAACACAGACATTGGCTGCTATCTGCCTCTGTCTGTGTTCCTCCTCTGTGTTTCCCTGTCTTCCAGCGTAGGACACTTGTGCCCGCCCATGAAGGCGGCGCCGATCGGCATTCATGAAATCAATCGGCGCCGCCTTTGTGGGCGGGCACAAGTGCCGCACGCTGGGACACAGGAAGAGGACACTGGCTGCGGGGACCGGCGGGGATACAGGTAAGTAAAAAAATATGCATTCGGACCATAAGACGCACCCTGATTTTCCCCCCACTTTAGGGGGAAAAAAAGTGCGTCTTATGGTCCGAAAAATACGGTATATTACAGTGCCCATGTCATTCCTGTGACCTGAAAATGAAGTATTAAAGGGGAACTAAACCCTGCAAAAATTACCTGTCCCTGTTCCCTCGTATGACGCTGCCATCTTCTTTCTTTGCGCCCTCCTTGCAATCTTCAGCTATCTTGTTTGGCTAGACTGGGTTGACGAAACTCCCACACAGGCGCACTGGAGTTCATTCATTCCCGACAGGTGCAAAGTAAGCCAGGAATGCCGCTTATCCTGGCAACTAAATCTGACCCTGCAGATACGCAGCTCACCTTTTTTTTGCCAGACACCCAGAGTGACCAGGCAGGTAGGAGAAATTATTGCAGAAGGGACATCACCTGTCTTTTTCTGCAAGATCATGTATTCCTTAAAAGTGGAACTTTAGTTTTACTTTAACAGTGTAATTTCTCTTTTGTATACTACTAGTCTCATTAATTCATCAATTTATTAAAGATATACAAAGGAAGACATGTTTGAAGTCCAACCTGTGTGACAACCACGTAGAAGTGAGAACTAAGGCAGCCACCTCATCTTAGAACATTTTTGCTGATGGATTTAGTAGCATGTTTAAAAACTAGTAAATGTGACATTAACCAAACTTTTCACTAGTCAATCAGTCTTATAAATATAGGTAATGAAAATATTCACTTGCAATGAATGTTTACAATAAATAAGGATTTCTACTTATTATGCCTTTTATCCCATGTGTTTTGCACATGCTGGAGTACATTCCAGATCAGCGGTCGCCAACCGGTGGTCCATGGCTCTGGCCGGTGCGCCCCCGAGTGGGGTCAGGAGAAAGATCCTGCTGGGGGGGGGGGCTACGGACCATGTCTCTCGTATGGATCGCAGGCTCAGGGCGGTGGGCGGGTTGTGTGGGTGATGGGAGAGTGGGCAGGTTCTGGCATTATGACATCACTCAGGGGGGAAGTTTCTTCCCCTTTGAGTGACATCGGCTCCCCACACATGCGCGGTCCAGAGCCGGTATTTTTAGTGGTCCGAAAAGGGTGGCGACCACTGTTCTAGAATGCAGTAGAACATATGAACCCATAAATATACAATCCAAGTTATTGAGGGAAAATTGCGTGTTGAGATGCATAAACATACATCCACAAATAGATCTTCTCCCTAACAGCTGTCTGCATAGTTCTAGAACAAGGTTTTACATGAGAGCTTCACTTTATGTCTTATACAGCAGTGGTCCCCAACCTTTTGGAGTTTGCGGACCACTAAATGCACGCACAGGTAGCCGGGTGTCACTCAAAGGGGAAGAAACTTCCACCATAGTGGCGTCATGATGCCAGAACCTGCCCGCTCTCCCATGGTAGGTCTGAGTCTGCGATGGGAGAGTGGATGGGTTGTGTCCAGAGACACAAATGGCCCACTGCCCTGAGCCTGCAATACGTACCGAAGACGTGGCCCACGGCACTAGCCAAAGCGTTTTTCTCCTGGCCCCACTGGGGGGTGCATTGGCCAGAGCCGGGGCCCACCAGTTAGACAGCTGTTGGGGATGGGGACCCCTGATATACAGAACAGGTAAGAGGATAATACTACAGTCCATCCTAAAATACACCAAATAACCTTCTGATGACTAATACTGAAAGTCTATTAGGCCAGGTTTAGGTTTTTCCTATTGCTAGATATATATTAGAAGGGGTGCAATAGAGAGACATTGGAAGCAATAGATAACATGGAAAAGCGAGTGTAAACATAATAAACTAGAAGTGTATTATAGCACTCCAAGTAATAGACACAAAGTTTATTATTTTCAGCATTCCCAGGTTTGAATCTTGGCCAGAACACTATCTGCATGGAGTTTGTATGGGTTTCCCCCTACATTCCAAAAACATTGCATTAGGCTGGGTCTAAACAGACGGGTTTAAAAAAAACATGTAAATGTTCCTACCACGGTTATATGCGTTTTATGCACTTTTACAAGCATTTTAAAGCTTGCCTTTAAAACGCTAAAAAAATTCCTTTAATCGCATTCTACTACAAAGTCCATTTCTATGATTAGATCAATGTATTGTATGCTACTTCCTCCACCTCTTAGATTGTAAGCTCTTCGGGGCAAGGTCCTCTCCTCCTCCGGTGTCTGTATCTGTCTGTCATTTGCAACCTCTATTTAATGTACAGAGCTGCGTAATATGTTGGCGCTATATAAATACTGTTTAATAATAATGTTTCTCTAGAGGTTGTTAGGGGTTCCTTGAGCAGGTCAGTATAAGTGGCTACATATGAATGTGACGCCCAGCCGCTATAACCCTTTCACCTAATGGTAACCATAATGCCCATTGTTCACCGCAATGCACTCTGCACACGCCACATTCCGTCCCCACCCTTCATGGTCTTAGTATTGAGCTAAAATACATGAACTCAGCAAAATAAATATAATTTCCATTAAAAAGACAAAACAATATTTCTAATGCATTACAAAAAAGAATATTAGGTCACATAAATGAAGGGGTTGGATGGAAAATAACATAATGACGTGGGATACCGTTCATTTAAACACAAGAGGTTTCTTGTTACAGAAAACTGGTGCATTTTTATTAGGGAAGGATACCGAGCCGTACCTGTCAGCAGCACTGACAGAGAAATCCTCTTCAGCTCTGAGGTAACTTTTGGCATTCTGCCCTTCCCGCTCTTTTCTGTCAGCGGGTTGGTTGCTAGGCAACCCTTCATCCCGCTCCGTGCGCGGGATTGTGAAAATGAAACCTATCACGGTGTTCTGAACGAGTCACGTGACGTGGCAGGAGCTACCACCTGAAGTATTCATTTGGTATTAGTCCTACCTGTATACATGAAAAATCCTTTGTGTTATGTGTTTATATACCAAGATTACAGAGTTTAGGTAGGTTACATACAAAAATAAGGGTTTTTTAGTTTTAAGGTCCATTTAGTTCTCTGTGTTGTGGTAAAATGCATGTTAATGTGTAATGCAGGAAACATGCAGCACTATTTATTTTTAATGCACTAAAATCCCCTTTAGGACTTCCAGTAAACCACAGTATTTTACCGAACACTTTACAGCACTATTAGCGCCCCTTCAAATGTATAGGCAGGGGTGTAGTGGCATGCCGAGCCCTCACTTTTTTCATAAATGAGGCGTTTACATAACAATGATGCGCATGCGTGCTTGCCAGGGCTAGTACAGTCTCTCTCTCCCCCCCCCCCTCCCCTAGTACATGAGTACTAAGGAACCATTTTGTGCAAGCGTTCACAATGCGGGTTGGTACTGCTACTGGCTGCACGGTTGCTTTTCTTCCTCTGGAGAAATAGCTGCAGTTGTCAAACACTGCGATTGACTCTAAAAACTATTCCCTGTTGCATATAAGGGCGCCCAGGAGCCGCTAACCATGTAGTTATTGCAAGTCTGAAAGGTAGCCAAGGCAATGAAACCCATTTTGTTAGGGTGCATTTTGTTAGGGTGCGTTGGCATCCCATTCATTTTCAATGAGCCCCCGTACTGCAGTGCACATTATTGAAATATGTTTGATGTATGTGTTATAATAAATTATGTTTAAATTATATCTAACAAGTATATCCAGTAAGAAGAATGGGGAAGGGTTACAACCCCTGACAATTTATTGTGCCCCCCTAGAGAGTTCCACTCTGCATTTGTACTGGTGACCATTGTCACTGGAATGCCAATCAAAATGTTTAAATCGACGCCTGAAGAGTAAATGGGAAGGGTTACGATGGGGACACCTGTTCTAGTGCCAGCTGAGGGAAATTCCCTCTCACTTTTGTTTCAGGTTTAAGACAGGAAGTGAAAGCAAATCTCTACAATGGGTACACTAATGGCAACAAAAAATAAATGTTTTTTTTTTTTCATTTCCTACTCTGTTCAAACATTTTTTTAAATAATTTTTGTTGTTGCTTTTGTTTTTAGTCTGGAGGTCTCTGTAAGCTGTCTTGCATATATGCACATTATTATTATTATTATTATTACAGAGTATTTATATAGCGCCATCATATTACGCAGTGCTGTACAAAGTACATAGTCATGTCACTAGCTGTCCTTTGGGGCTCACAATCTAATGTCCCTACCATAGTCATATGTCTTTAATACAGTCTAAGGTCAATTTTGGGGGGAAGCCAAATAACCTAACTGCATGTTTTTGGAATGCACTGGAACTACATATCCCAGCCTGTCCAATTAAGATGGCTGATAATCAGAACCTGGAAAAGGAGGAGGAAGAAGGTTGTGGACTCCTTCACAGAACAGGGACAGGTGACTGTATTTAAAAAAAAATTGTGATCAGGCAGATAAGTTTATTTTATTGCAGAAGGGACATTGCTTGTTCTGCAATGAAGAACCTGCCTGATCACCATTTTTTTTAAAGTTTTAAATAAATAACCAAGTTTAATGATAGAACAATTGCAAAGGTTAGCAATCATTCCCCCAATTTAATGTACAGCACTACGTAATATGTTGCCGCTATATAAATTCTGTTTATTAATAATAATATTTTACAGTATAGGTTCTTCTGGCAGTCAGAGGTCTATTCTACCTACTGCCTAAACTAACAGCTGTGCCTGTCAACCACTACGGACAAACCCCCAAAATGGTTAGAGGAGGCAAAGTTTGTGTTTGTGAATCGGTTCCAGCACTGCTTTACAGCCACCTACTCTAAGGGATAGTTCCCACAAGTACATTATGCTAACATAGCATATGCCTTGGTATGAATTCATGGTTAATTATGCTCCAAGCTTGATTGTGCTGGAAAAAAAAATGCAGCATGCACTCCATAAATATTTGTGTGCAATGTGCTGTGCTTGGCAGCCCATTCAAACCAATAGTTTTCACTAATGTGGGAACAAGCCTGAAGTCTACGTGTGATTGAAATAAACATAAAAATAGAAAAAACCTTGTTATAGATCATGAAGTTCAGGAATGACAACCACCATGCATCTATTAAAAAAGTAATTATATATATATATATATATATATATATAATAAATCATAATATATATAGGAAGCCAGAATAATAAAAAGTTAAAAAGTTGATATTTGCTTGCTGTGGATTACACCATTACATCTGAATCTTCCCAATTACTACCGTAGTAAAATAAGAATCTGTCATAGTAAATGCAATGCATTGCTGGAGACAGTAAGCTTTATCCATACCTCTGAATTTCAGCCAACTCCCGTCTCCTTCTTCTATATATTTTTGGAAAAGTAAGAAGTCTTGGTCACCCTGGGGGTTCCCTTTGCTCATGTTCCATTTTCAATTATACAAAATAAATGAAAACTCCAGCAGGAAGATCAGGGCCCCCTTCGCAATGCTCATGGCAGGTAGGCTGAGTCTCTGACATACAAGAAATGTTAAGGTTATTTAATTCTCCAGCTGATTCCCAAATTTGGTATGAGCTATAAAACAGGATGGAATGACCCTTTTAAAGAGGAATAGCTTTTATAACACATTAGTATCAATTGTAAAAGCTATAACAAGGATAATAATCTTTATTTTCAGCCATGTAACTGATCTCTTTAGCTTTTATTTCATTTTTAATAGGATACTTATCCTAGCATGTAGCTTTGTGAATTGATCCAATGATCCTCACTGCTCTGTTTTTGTTTTTTTACAGGTGCAGCAAGGTGCTAATTTTGCTACAGCTGGGAAGGACTAATGAAGATGGCTGTGGATACTTCAGTCCTTTGAGGTTTGTTTAGTCTGTAACGTCATATTAGGATATGAATAAAATAGAATGCAATATGTAGGATTGTACATTTGTAAATCCTTGTATGCATGCACCTAAAATGTTTTGTTTCTTTGTATTATTGCAATATACATATAGAAATAATAAATATGCAAAAATGTTTTTCCAAAGTAGTCCATACTGTGTTCCTTTACTCCATGTACCTAGGAAACTATCTCAGGGACATTTTATGTTTTTGAACAATTGCAAATATTTACCCAAACACTTATGTAAGATTGTAACGTTTGTTGAAAAGCCATTCTCAGCCTATCACAGCCAAGAAGAGCAGTCCTCCCCACTTTGATCTTAAATGATGGTTTAAGCTGGCAAAAACGCTCATGGAACATGTCTTGTCTTTAAAGGTAGGCAAACCACTAATTGAAAAGTACTGTTTGGAATTTTTAATTTGGCTGTATAGAGGAGAGGTAATTCTTTTAAGGGCTTTATACTATTGTTATGTACACTTGTGGTGTTATTCTTTTTATAAATAAAGAATTTTTATAAAAAGGGAAAAACACTGTTTGCAGTGGACACTTTAAGGGCCGACCTAAATGATTACATTTTGGCAATGTGTACAGTAACATGTCTTGTGAATTGTACCTGGCATACTAAGGCAATACACCTGTGTTGTAGCATGCTGCAGTTTGCGGGTTGCTTTTGTAGCATGTCTGGGTGAATTCAATTTCAATGAGTTGTCATAATGTAATGCATGTTAATGCACAATAATTGAAACACATATATCTAAATGGGCCTTAGGGATTTTTGTTCCATTCCTTTTCTTTTTTTTTTTTTTTTTTTTTTTAGAGGATGTATGCCTATGTAATTCCTGAATCTGTTTTTCTAAATTGTGTGCCTACACTATAAAACAAACAAATTATAGAGTGTAATATAGCTGTATGTTTCATCCAACGTTCATATGTCTTCCTAGCTTCTGGATCCTATTTAATTGCTATTCCCACAGCAGCAGAGGTTAATGAAAGTAGCATCTAATAATTAACACACATCCCAGTGCTTTTCCTAGACTGAGCATATGCTTATTAGGCAGTGTAATTGTTAAGGCGTAGTAAAATTCAGAAACCAAAAGCCAGCCATCATTTAACATACAGATTTTATGGATTAACACAAATTGTCTTTATGTAATCCCATATCGCCCATTCAATTTCATTGGGTTTTTTATGCCTTTTTTGCATTATGCTGGCTTTACACCTGTGTCTATGTGGTAATGAGCATCAAACGGTGCCTTATCACAATGCACAAGATCATTTGAAATGATACTCAACACACGTTCATTTCTCGCAATTTCAAATGATAGAGACAGCTACTATGATCTAGGATCATTATTTAAAGTTTAATTAATAAAAAATCCAGCTAAACGCACAGTTTAAAATCAGGAATTGACAAGTGTTATGATTTGTTAGGTAATGGCCATTCTCTTCAGCCTGTAGAATGGGGATAGTTATACCACACTTCATACTTTTACTTCTGAAATTAATGGCATCTTTGCCATTGCTCACCATCTGCACACACTTCTTCTGAAAATCGCTTTATTGATTACCTCCAAACTAAGGGCTCCATTCCTTCTGTGCAATCTCCTAATTACACCATCTACTTCCCACTTGCAAATCATGGAATGCCAATCTAAGTTTTATTTTCACCTAGAAGACAGCAATACTGTATGATAATATATTTAGAGGTTTACACTGGCTGGACTCTAAAATTTGCTTTGAAGAAATATATGAAAGTGAAGTTAAGGATGACTTATTGACAAGTTTATGTTTTGATAGCTGGATCGTTGCTTTAGAACCTGCTGGATGCCAAATCCGGATAAAAAAGCTAAATTTGTCTCCAGTTCCCTGAGTCGGACTTATTTACTGTGTATGTTTGATAAAGTTTGACTAATAATTTTAGTACATTTTTTTTTTTATGTGGCTAGCCTATTTGATTCTGATTAGAACAGGACCTTGGATGGTGTGTGTTTGTGCATAGGGTTCAGGTTTGAGTTGAACCTCGGGACCTTTCATCTGTGGTAAGCAGGGTTAAGATGGCCAGTAATGGATGCCTTATCATAAGCAAGCCCCCTAGTTATAAAAGTAGGCAACAAAGCTGCCATAGTGTTAAAGTGTTTGAGCAATGTAAAGAAAGCTGAGAAACTGTATGGAGACAGATTAGGGTCAGAGGGACTTTTAAGGCAGTAACTGCGGTTAGAGCGCCCCCTGTTGTCATGGTACATTTGTCCCACAACCTCTTGATGTCTGAGGGGAGTTCTAAAAAACTGAATCAAGTCTTACTGGAGAAGTGTGCTAGTCCCACGAAAAGCGTAGAGGTTTTGTTGGTTTAACCACACGCTATTTATATATATATATATATATATATACACACTATGTCTTGTATGTGATAAATATTATTTTTAAGAATTTGTATTAAAAGTTGAATTTTATTATATGAAATCAATGATTACTGTGAATTTGATGCCTTAATACTGCCTTAAAAGTCCCTCCGTGCTATCTTTTGCTTCTGTTCTCTAGATTATTTTGGGATGTGGCAGGTAGACCTTGTATTGTATTATTGAAAAGATAGTTCAGCCCTCTTCTAACGTCTATACAGATTAGGGTCAGTTAGGAAAATGTTTTTTAATTCTGATTAAAGTTTTGATTCTGAAGTTTGTGTTTGTGAATCGGTTCCAGCACTGCTTTACAGCCACCTACTCTAAGGGATAGTTCCCACAAGTACATTATGTTAACATAGCATATGCCTTGTTATGAATTCATGGTTAATTATGCTCCAAGCTTGATTGTGCTGGAAAAAAAATGCAGCATGCACTCCATAAATATTTGTGTGCAATGTGCTTTTTTGACAGTATTTCTTCCTGACATTTCTTTACAATTTTTTTTTTAAGTCAACACTTTTAGTAGCTGTCCTTTCCATAACATCCTCGTAGGGAGGGGATCATCTTAAAATTATTCATACCCTTACCCCGGCACACAGCCGGGGTGACCTAGAATAGACAGGGAACAAGACCAAACCAAGCCCTATTCTTTCTCTTTGGTGTTTCCACAGTTCAGTGGAATACTGGTCCTTTGGGTCACCACGATTGTCTTGGGATTAGTGGGAATCTAAATAAATGTTATATTAAAAAAAGTGTATGTAAATTCTGTATTGTTTTTACAGTGAATGATTTTATCATGGTATAGATGTGTAGTATGTTTATTACCTTTACCTCTTTCCGGGATTGGCTAAGAGGTACTAATGTACTCTGAGGGGGTGGTTGTCTGGAACCCTTTTTATAACCCCCACATCTATTTGAAAAAGGGGGCAGGATGTGGGAAAAAGGCCCTGTCCTTCAACATCAGTTCAGCCCTTATTATACAGAGAAGCTGTGTCGCCTAGTATGCTATAGGAAAGGTGTGTTCATTCATGCTGCTCCACCCTTTCCTGGCCACCCAGGGTGCAAGCCTTGATAGGGATCTGGTTTAATTTTTGGTTTAAAAAAAAGGCATTCCTCCAACCATGTTCTTCTAATGGATTTGTGTATTTTTAATGCTGCCCTTTAAGCCATATGAAAAGACCATGTCCCCACAGTGTAGTTTTTTTTAAATGTTTTTTTTTATTATTATTTATTTATATTTTTTATATGTCACCCATAGCAGTGGTTCAATTCAAACATTCATCTCCCATAGACTTTATATATGTGCGTCTTTAACTTTGGGTTCATTTAACATCAGGAACAATTTGAAATGGAATCGAACCCTGGCAGGTTTGATCATCCATATTGATTATTAGAGGGGTTATTCAAATTACCTGGCCACTACCTGAAAAGGGGTATCAAACATTGTGGTTCAGAAATGGAATAGGGGTGGGTTAAGGAGTGTAAATTTGGGTGGAGGGTATCCTGGCATGAACCCAGCCCTGGCCAATTGCCTTACATGGTGCTTTGTCTGTACCTGTTGGCTCAGCACTTGGCTTTCATTGAGCAAAGCCACTTTAAAGACCTGTTTGAGTCTTTCAGCTCCGTTGTTTATTTTTATATACTGTAGGAGTGCTAAGGTGTATTTAAACAAACAATGTTTCTAAAATACAGGTTACACAATATTCTATTTTACCAGAGTGTGATTTAGCCAAGGGGAGAAAAATAGAAACAGTTGGCAAGTTCAAACTTACAAAAGCAAATAAACAGGAAAATAACAGAAAACTCCCAGAAAAGTAACATCAGCTGATGCCAAATATATTTATAGAACAATTTTTTTCCTTTTTATTTTGCTCCAGTGCCTGGGCAGCATCAAAGAAAGTAATCTCAGACAAGTCACGTCTTTAGGTCAGATTCATCCAAGCTGGTCTTGTCAGAGGTTGATACAGCTTAGTTTGGAAAACTGAGGTAAATTTGCACTGTGAACCAGAGGCGAGATCTGCATTCAGTCATATACTGCTCCTTAGGGGCAACCCAGGCAGAAGGGCAGTCAGTACAAATAAATAAATATCATGATTTACTGCAGTTAGAGCAAAAGGAATGTACAAAAACTCTCTCTGCTGAGTAATTTTCTAACCAGCCTGCTTTTGTATCTTGGTTTGTTTTAATCATTATTTAACAGGATTTATTTAGCGCCATAATACGCAGTGCTGTACATTAAACAGTAGTTTCAAATGATTATTATTATTATTATTATTATTAATAAACAGGATTTATATAGCACCAACATATTACGTAGCGCTGTAAATTAAATAGGGGTTGCGAATGACAGACTAATATAGACAGTGATACAGAAGGAGAGAACTCTGCCTCGAAGAGCTTAGAATCTAGTAGGTGGGAATTTACACACAATAGGATGGGAGATATGTAGTGGTGGGAAGTAGTGACGGTTTCAAAAGGCAGAAGAAGATGGGTAGGCAAGTTTGAAAAAATAGGATTTGAGTGCTCTTTTAAATGAGCAGAAAGTAGGAGCAAGCCGATTAGGATGAGGAAGACCATTCCAGAGAGTTGGAGCAGTTCTAGAGAAGTCTTGTATCCGTGCGTGTGATGTGGTTATGAGTGAGGAAGTCATTAGTAGGTCATTGGAGGAGCGGAGAGAGCGGCTGGGGGAGTACTTTTTTACCAGGTCAGAAATGTAAGTGGGACAATAACTGTGTAGGGATTTGGAGGCAAAGCACAGGAGCTTGAATTTGATTCTAAGGTGAAATGGTAGCCGGTGTAGAGATCTGCAAAGAGATGCGGTAGGAAGGATGGATGAGTGTGGCTGCAGCATTCATAATAGATTGTAGGGGAGAGAGTCGGGTTAGTGGAATACCAGAGAGGAGGAGGTTACAGTAGTCCAGACGAGGGATGATAAAAGCATGTAGGCGTTTGGTGGTCTCGGGACAGGTAGGGGCGGATTTTGGAGATGTTGCGTAGGTGAAAGTGACAGTACCTGGAAATGTTCTGAATATGAGAGGGCAGAGTCAAAGGTGACACCAAGGCCACGTGCCTGAGGGGAGGGCTGAATAACAGTGTTGTTAACAGAGCTTACAATCATGTTTGATTATAATTATTTGAAACAGATCCGCAATAGCATGGATACCATAATAGTTCATGGAGATTACTGTTTTTAACATGTTTGTCAAACACAGTTTTGTAAACTAAATGCTAATGTAAAATAAACACACATTATTGCAGTTTTTTTTTTTTTATCACAAGCGGTGTAAGTATTGAAAAAAATTACCTGAAATCTGCTTCATGCAATGTGTGTGTGAGAGAGGTAGAAAAAGGGGCAATTCAGCTTTTGTGCTGGCAAGACACATGCTGGTAAAAGGACAGAGAAGATTGATAAAGGGATCTTATTAATGTACTGTTTCTTTATTCACTGTGCAATCACAGATTGGAGTGGATCCAGGATGACCTGTGCCCAGAGGAAGTGGTTTGAATGATGCTGACCATCACACTAACAACATCTAGCAGCATGAAAAAAAAAATATTGTGGACAAAATATTGAAGGTTAAATACTGCAACAAAAGTTTTGTGCATTTTTTATTCTTTCCCCTTGATTTGGCTTCTTTTTAACTATTTTGCTTTTGGTTGACGTTCTGCTTTACCAGGTGTCTGCAATAAAAATTGATTGTTCAAAGTGAAAAATGTTGGCTGCTTTAAAACACAACTGGGATCATGTTTCACTTTTGTTGTATAACAAAGCAATGTTGAACAGTAAGACAGATTATTTATAATTAGGCATTTTTATTCATAAATAGATTTAAATAGCGTAGGAAGGAGCTGTCAGGTTTTTAGTGCTGTCTGTGTCCCAATTGGGGAGATACAGCCTCTCTAAGAGCAATTTCACACCTGCCGCTGACTTCAGTGTTCTGCCGCAGGCTCAACTGCAGTTTGCAATCCTTTTTTGCACACGGGTGCATGTAGCTGCGGCAGATCACAATGCAGTTCCAGAAAGTGACAATTTGCTTTTGAATATGAAATTGCTTTTCTTCCTCTGGAGGAAGAACCACGCCACAGCCTCAACTGTGCAAAAGCAGGTTAACTGCGGTACAGTCTAGCACTCCTGAGTGCACAGCATTAGGGCCCAAATTGTCTTCCAATGTTGGGTTGTTACCAGACATGAATAAATTGGAACTCTTCAAATGATGGTACTTAATCCTGTGATTATTAGAATTGGAGAAGACAAGTATGCTTTATTAGGTTTTTGATGTGTTTAGTTGTGTATGCCATATAGCTAAACATATGATTTTAAATTACTCTGTCCAGGAAAGGGAATATTTTGCTAGTATGATTAAATATGACCAAAATAGCTGTTACCTCTTGAAATCTGTATATCAAAATATCTGTTGATCAAGAAGTGTAAGCAGCCAAAACTAGATTCTCTATATTGGTCAGTGAGGCTGCCTAGTACATAAAAAAACAGCCAAAAAAACAAGAAGACTTTGAAGACGCAGATGGGTGGTGACCAGCACTCGACTAAAAATCGACTGTTTATTTTAACATGCAGTTTTGACTTGTGGTAAATTCTAATTATGCATTTGCAACATATTCTCCGTTTAATTGCTCAAATTTCTGACAAGTTTGCTTTACTAGTAAACAAATGTTGTGAGTTAGAAGGGTATGGAACCCAAGTGTAATATTTGTTTTTGGTATATCATACCTGCTTGGCCTCCTTGATACTAGTCAGTAATTACAGCCTGTCTGGAATTGAGCTTTGCTGCCTTAGTGCAAAGGTACAGCTCTGGGCAATACAGATGATTAGGAATCACCTGACATTATTTGCACTGGTCAAGACACACTGAGGTTCAGTGCATAGAAACATAGGGGAATTGGAGAACACGCTGCATCTGAGATCTGTAATGGCTAGTAATTTTATGAATTAGACACAACCAGTTTGTTTTAGTAAAAGTTTTGAATAATTGTGTTGATTGACTGACACAAAACCAGTTTGACAAAAACCTTGAGGGACGTAGATATGGCAGACCTAGCTATCACCAGGCACCGTACTTAACCTTAAGGGCTTTTCTGTTCACAAAGGTAGTTTTGCAGCAATTATAGGGCTTTTCCCTTGTATGCCAGCAACCAAAGTACCGCAATCCCATGCTCTTTATTACCAAAACTAAATAGGATTATTTTATGATAGAATAGTAGTGGCAGTTGACAGATATTTGCTGTAGAACCCACAAGAGATTGTGGTAGGATTCTCAGACTCTCCTTGCAGCATAGGGCAGTCAGCTGTCTATTCAACCCACTGCCTGAACAAAAGCCTGTGCCTGCCATCCACTATGGTAAAACTCCTATGCAGTTACAACTATTGTGATGGTTCACAATCATCCCTGTGGGCAAACCACAGGTGCTAAATTTTACACAGACTAAACTATTTATGACAGATCAAAAATGTGAAGGCCTAAAGAAGAAGTCTGCTTTCAATTAAAGTGAATTTATCCTTTTTCCTGCTTTGGTTCAATGCCGCAACATAGTCCAATCCTTCCCCACCCCAGATATATAGTTACCTTAAAGCTGAACTCTTACGGAGGTGGAGCAGCTTTCATTAAAATATGTTACTCAATAGCCAGAAAGGATAGGACACCACTCCATTGCAAACTCAGGTATTACTTTATAAATGTGATGACACAATCACTGTGCCGTTCTTAGCCCTTACACAGAGCAGAACTGTGAAAGGGTCAAGTACAAGACCAGTCACACTGCATTAGAAGAAAGTAATAGTCACTGGTCTAAAATTACAGGAAACTCTTGCTCAGAGACAAAGTACAGAAAATGTTTATTGCTTGCTAAGCACACAAATTAGGATCTAGGATACAAAGGACACAAGTAATAATACATATGGCCCATGTATTTAGACAATATTGGTTTAACTCAGAGTTCAGAGTATCAGAGCTTTGTCCTTAGAATCTTCTTATTGATGGCTGCAACTATGTATCTGATGCCCATAGAACACCCCGTTGTAATCTGTGGGGACCAATTGCACAGGTAAAAAGATTCTATATGCAGAAAATGTTTTAAACCACACTACAGACATGACCTTTGTTCATTATAAGTGCTTGGGCTTGGTTGTTTTCCTTTTTGATGAATACTTTTAACATTTTATTCTTGGTATATTGCAGTGCTCCATAACAAAGCATAATGATATCCCCTGATTTTTTTTATTACAGCATACTGCATACAGTAATTGGTTTCCAACGTCTCACTATAAAATATATTCTTTGTTTACATTTTGAACTATAAACATGCATGAAATGAGTTTGTAAAGTCAACATCAGCATTCACTATAGGAATTTAATTTCTGTGCACTGTCCTACAATGTTTATATTGGAAATAACATACCGGTTATCAGCTCAGCTTTACCAGTGTCTCTTATTTATGCCATCTGGTGTATTCATAAAGCAGTTTATCAGGGAGTGTTTTGAAATTGTTTGCATTATTGCCATTAGAATTTAATAACTTGTCATATGCTTACATTTAATTTTCATTTACTGAGCTGAACACTGAAGTAATTTAGAGTTGAAGTAGATCATCCACCTAACTGATATCTGTCCTTACTGTACTATTGTTGCTAGGTTCTCATACAGAGAAAATGTGATTCATGCACCTCTATGAAGAGCTCTAAATATTCTAAAATATTAAAAAGAAAATAATTTCCCGCCCAGAAGATGCTAATCTCTTTACAGTAAAAAATAACATGTTTTTGCAAAGTGAGCCACTAGACCGTTGTAATGCATTTTCAAATTTAAAGCTAGTGTTACTGATTAGGAGTTTTGAAATTTAAGCAGCTTGGAGTTTGTATGATCCACATATATTTGTGTGAGTCACCTTCATATTCATCTTCTAGGGATCTAAAAAGGTAGCGATAGATTAATTGAATTTTGACTAGGGTGAATTGTATTTTTACACAGCATTATCATAATGTAGGTCTCTCCCTAATAAAGAACTTTACAAATCTGAATGTGGAAAACAAATTCCTGCAAGTGACCTAAATTGACCAATTCTTTGGATTTCGATGTTTCACTGCAGCTTTATAAAGTTTTAAATACTGCTGGTCCTGGGAGTGTAGCAAGTAAATTGCTGATGAAGCTGTTAGGCAGAGAAACATACATATACATACATAATATTGTGGAAGTTCTCATGTCATGGTAACAATGGTACAGTGTACACTCATGTCATCGCCTACTGCTTTCATTAATAAATTAGGTGGCTGCCCCTTAATTAAACAGGTGGTTGATGAGTGGTAAATTCTGTCCCAAGATCCTAACAATGCCCTTAGTGCATATTATTATGTTAGTGTGTTATGCATTAATATGCAGCATTATTATTTATTAATAAACAGGATTTATATTGCGCCAACATATTACGCAGCGCTGTACATTAAATAAGGATACAAAGAGAATTAGCAGGGACCAGTTTGGCAGTTCTTATGAGACTCACAGGAGAGACCAATCATGGGTTTAAGGTTACGTAATAAGTACTCACAAGATAAATAACCATAGGTTGGTAGGTAAAAGTCTAAAACAACTCCTAGTTATAATACAGTTTTCAAAAAGGGTGTTGCAGTTTTTGTACATTGTTACAGTTACACAAAGTTTAAGGGAACTGTACATTTTATTTTGAAGATTTTTCATTAACCCATTTCACAGAACTTGTCTGCTTCTTCAGGAATGCTAATTAAGATTTTTGAATAGGCAGGAAGGATTGCCAAAGCTACTCTAATCACAGGATATCTTTGAGTCAGTCCTCAAAAGATAATAGGTCAGCAGGTAAATTAGGCTTACACACGTGCAATAATTGTGCAATCTTTCACAATCCTTTCCAACAGCTAACGACTGCACAATGCATGGATGAGTGCTTTACATACAGCACTGTTCTGCTCTATGGATAAGGGTGGGGGAGAACGACAGAGCTGCAACCCGCTGCGCTCTCTCCTCTTCCTCCTTCCATTGCGATCGTTCATCGTCCATCATCCGTGGATCTGCCAGGACGGTCGTATAGACTTCTGAACAACATATATAATTTTAAGCTCAGAGTGCAAAAGAACATTTTTTTTAACCAATTTAAAAATAAATGTTTAAAATTTTTCTCCGCCTAATATAACTGGTTGTTACCTTTTCCCTTAATTCAAATACATGGTGCAGCTCATCTGCAGGCTGGCTGTTGACATATATTGAATCCGGCTGACGCTGCTGGCCAAAGGGGCACATCCGACTACCCAAATATCCCATAGAAAGGTAAGAGTAATGTGAAGTCTGTATCACAAATAGATTTTTATTGCAAACCTTGCTGTATTGACATGGACTAGTATCAAAGAGTCACACCAGGAGCATAAATCACATCTCCAGCCTCTGTCACATTCAGCTGAAGCGTTTCGACCCACCTTGGGGCTCAGTCATAGAGGACTAAAAACCTCAATGAGTAGGCTAAGTTATCCTATTTTTTCATGTTCAAATAACCATGGACTAATTGCAGAAACACAAAACTTTAAATTGGTGAATAAAAAGATAAAGCTAGAAACTAGTTGCACACCGACATAAACTTCTGCATAAATTTGCAACAATAATAGAGATCAAAGGAGAACCTAAATTATTTATTTGTGCATGAGCCATCTTCATTCTGTGTCTGCCTCTGTTATTTGCCTTTAGACAAAAATAACTGTTAAACTTATCATTTTTAACAATTAGTGTGTGGCCCTCTTGTCTCTAGTCACCTTTGGCTGCAAGTTACAAATGAGCACATGAAAAAACATTGTTGTGTAAGAGAGCGGTGGTACTGTGAAGTATCAGTTAGGGTAACTTAAGCCATCCTTAAAACTGTGCTCCCTAGAAGCCCCCTTAGAAAATGTGCCAAGCACAGTGAAGCACAATGGTTTTTACTTATGCAGATGCATTAGGAATTGGTGTTCTAGAATGTATGAAGGAACTTGCTCCCTTTGATCTTTCTAGCCTTTACTGCAATAACATTAGGAAATTGGGTGCTGTCATCTGCACATGATATGAAAACCTTTCAGTGTTGTGATTTACTAATGCAACACCTATAAAAGCAATCTATCATTGTAGGTGAAGGCTGTACTTGACATGTTAAACAAATCATAATTGCAATGTTTCGCGGAGAATGTGAAAATGCATGATGTGCTTCTGGTATGTGGAACAGGTCATGTCCCTGTAGCCTTCAGGAATCCTTAGTTATTTAATATTGGACCACCGTGGAAAGCTGCAAAATAAACAGTGCAACTGGAAAGTTCTTTATTTTATAATACACAGATGTAGATCTATGTAATGATATGGAGAATTTACCAAATTTTTCCAGAAATCAAAAAATTACTGGAACAGACTATTATTAAGCATTATTTCATGTGGAGGACTTCAACTAACTCTGTCATATAGTGATGACATTCTTTCAAAAATACCAGATAACCAGCTGTTATGCTGTTATTAGCTTTAGGGGTGAAGTCGCTGACCCACAGAAAGTAGGTAGTCACTGTACCTTAATACTGGTTGTACTGGTAGCAGTACTGGCCTAAGAAGTAAAGGTCACGTGTACATAGCCCTGAGTGTTACACAGCCAGGATCCAATGAGGATTTGTCATCACTGTATGGAGTAGAATAGATGTTGAAGACCAAAATGTGGAAGTAAAAACAGGACACTCAACAGGTACGTTTTGCTTTAACTATAACTGGAGAAAAAATCATATAACAAACCTGGCTATTCAACCATGACAGGAGTGTTTATATTGGAAGAAGCTGAACTACAGCCTTCCCTTCAGTCTTGCAAAGTTGTACAGGCTCCATTTTTGTATTAAAATGATATACTTTGATTTCACTGCACGGTCTCATCTCCACACTGAAGGTCATCCAGTATCATCTAGATGTTTTCTGTCCAGCTGAACTATCCCTGGCCTATACATTTAATTCATTGGTCTTCAGTCCTCCCACATGTGATGTTGTGTCTTCATCAGAGTGTTAGCACGGGAGTCTTTGGGACATATTTATAACTTAAGTACATATGCAATCTGCACTCCCTTACACTGTTCTCTGCTGTGCACACTACAGGCCACCACATTTATATAGATCAATATGCGATGTGCATGCAGGTAATACTCTACAAAGTATTCACTGCTTAGAAGAGCAAAGAGTCCTTCATGACTATGGAGAGCAGGTCATGTAACCTGCTCTTCTCTAACTGTGAACCTCCTTTTGCCTCATTGAGCAGTGAGCTCTGTGCTACTTTTTTCTGCTCACTCATTGAGTTCTATAGGCTGCACAAGCTTTAGGGTCCCAAAGCTGGAACACATCTATAAAGCACATCGCAGTGCTTTAAAAGTGTGCAGGACATTTTAAATTCTCCAAATTATTCCTAAGAAATTATATAAATTATGACTGCAGATGCAAAATAGCTTTTCCATCACAGTAGTTAGTAGGCAAAAGTATTGTGAATGCAATAGTTGGTTCTTTTACTTTCAGAATATCTTTTTTTCTACTGAAGTGAGTCTGTGATGATTCAGCAACTTTACCCCATGACAACTTTTAGCTGAGCTCACTGTTAACTTGCCCACACACACATCATAAGCATATATTGTAGCACGTCAAAACCATTTTACAGGGGACTGCAGTACTGCAGTACTGCTCAGAAGAGGTAGTGTAAATGTAAATAATCATGCCACAAAGATTTCTATAGAAGTCATTTAATGGTTGATTTCTGACTGTAAAGGTATTGACTCTTATGGTATTTCAGCACTGGCTTTTTTTATCTGTCTTAATACTACTGTTATTGCACAGTGTTTGGCTTTTTTGTGAAACATAGAGAGAAAAAAATCAGAAGACATAAGAGAAACATGGATTATGTTATCTTCTCCTGTCCTTCCATATGAAAGCTAAATTGTTCATTTTTTTTCTGCAGTACATTCATAAACACTTCTGTTCTGCATAGTTTAGTACAGCTAACCACAGACCTAGCAGCGGAAGGTGCATCTGGCCTGACTTCCCATCCATTTAGCACAGGCATGTGTTGCACGTACAAGGCGAAGGGTTTTATTCAGGACCCTGCCAGCAAAACAGATTTGCATTGCAGTGCTAACTCTTAAAAATGTATGGATTTAAATTGAACTGATTTGTGGTACATATTTGTTCCTGGCTATCTCGGCAAAACAAATTTCTTTTTGTTGTTCATATCTGTAAATACAAATGCATTACCTACAGTCATAACACATATGTTGGTGCTGTGGGTGATTCTATAGTGACCTTTTTATAGCCCTGTATCCTGTTTGTTTATTTCTGAAGCTGGACACATACCACGTTGAGGGTTTCCTGTGGTATGATGTTTACCCAAGATCATTTTAAACATAGCTGTTCTGTGATGAAAATATATATAAATACAAAAAGGCAGTGACAGGCATGTTATTTTATGTCTTTACTTCTCTGACGCGTGCTCCAATATTTCTGTACTGTGCTGAAAAATCAACTGTTTTTACCTGGGGGAAAAATGTTTTGTTTAGAATATGACATGTTTTAACATCTAATTTGCAAAGTCAATTTAAACCTCTAACTGAATGACATTTAGTTTGTTCAAGAACTGTATTCCATAAACTTAAAAAAAAAGCACATGATAAATGTTTTACCTTTCTTCTATCCTTTGTTGCATTGCAGCGCTGTTGATCCCTTGCTGCCACTCTCAACTAGATTGTTAAAGCCTAATATAGCTTTTATTTTAAATCAGATAAATAGGTAAATCAAAATAAAAGGACTGCAAACCTGCTCTGTGTCTACTTGTTGCAGTAAAGGAGTCTTGTTCTTAGTGTGGAAGCAGCAGTCTCTCTACAAAGGTTTGATCCCCTCCTTCCTCTCTAATCACCTAGGAACATGAGCTTTTCTGATTGAGAGCTCTGATTCAGGGGGTGTGTCAGATCTTCTCAGAGAGACCAGTGCTGCTTCTTGTCCTGGTGACAACCATTTCCCTCATTTATTGTCTTGCTGTCACAGGGACAGGAAGGTGTCCCCTGATATTGTGCAGGACTGACATAATGCATCATTAATGACCAAAGCCATGTGTAATTCTGCAAGCATTCCCCACTGTGTGCTTTGTATTCCTGACCCCTGCACTCTGACTTCTGCACTGTGCACATTATGTAGACCCGACCACTACACTTAGTTATGCTTTTTTGATTTCTGCACTGTGTACTCCCAACCACTGACCTCTGCCTTTTAGTGCACAACACTTCACTGAGCCCTGTACTCTGTGCATTATGTACTTCTGCTCTCTGTGCATTACATGTTTCTGAACCCTGTAATCAGTATGTTATGGACTCCTGCACCCCAAGCAGTAAGTACTCCTGACCCCTGCCCTCTGTGCATTACATGCTCCTGCCCTCTGCACATTGAGTACACATTATTAAACGCATAGCATTTACAGGGCAGATTTCCTGATGGTATCAACAGTATGCTTTCCTTGCATAATATGTGTTGGAAAAGACACTTGGTATCCCCATTATTATCGTATGTAATAGCTGACAACACTGCAGCACAGCTGGAGTATTTCATATTCAAAGAAGTTTCTGATAAAAGGCTCCATTTGGCAGGATCACCAGATATTATATTACTGAAAGCTATGAATGTAAAAATATTGAAAGACTTATGAAATTGCTATAATATGTTAAAGCTTATATTAGAATTTTGTTAAAGTTTACCATTGTTTACCAAATCCCCTATATCTGTATATAGACATTTGATATGTGCCAATTTTGTTTTTCAGATTTTTGCTCCACATGATCTACCATATTAACCAAACTTGTGATGAGGATGTTTGGTTTTTGACAGCTCAATCTGAAAATACCAGTCATTGGTCATCATGCTAATTCACAGGCTTCTACATTTCAATCTCAATACTTTTCATTATGCAAATGCTAGTTTACTGGTTCCAGGTTTCAGGTATTGGAGCTGGTAACAACTCTAACACAAAATTTCTTCTCACTTTCTGTCTTTATGGCAGTGGCTACAGCAATATTAACTACAGAAGGTCCAACTCTTCCACCCAAACTAGATAAAATAAATTTTGGTTTGTCAAATATGCTAATTGCCATATCGTGTAAGTCAGGGGTCAACAAAGTTTTATAGCCACTAGGCCATTTATGGGGTGAGTGGGAGCACACTAGGCCGGACTTACCCTAATGGCTGAGCCCAACACCAGGGAACGTCCCTTGAAGTGAAATCCCTCTCCTCCGTATGCATTGCCGGAACTACCGGCTAGGTCGTATCTGGTCTAAAGGCCGGAGTTTGCCGACCCCTGGTGTAAGTGATTAAATAAAATGTTTTCTTTTTATAGGTTCATTCAGAAAATGAATTTAAATTAAATTTAAAAAAAAATTAAATTATTTGATTATTTATTTTGAATCATTGGAGGTTGTTGTTGTTAACTCCCAATTATCAGGTTGTACCCAAAACCAAAATTAAAGCTAAATACACATTGGATAATGATTTATTAGGGTTTTCCAATACAGGAAAAGATAGAAAATCATGGAAGAACCTGGACGATCCAGAAAACCTGGAAAAGATTTTCTAAAAATAATTTGCTATACATTTATATCACATATTACATAAAATATTTTCAGTCCTGGACAGATCCATTCCAGGTTTACTGAATCACTCATGTTCGCCTATGATATTCTATCTACTCCAGTCTTGGACAACCTTAACAAATCAATCCCATTGTTTCCCAAAAAGCGGGTGTACAACTGTCCCCAACGTTGTTTAGCAGCTTTCAATGGTATATAACTAAATGACTATCCAGAGATGACTGCTGTCATTTCATCTAGTGAAGGATGAAGCAGTGTGCCTCCCCATTGTCCTTCTCCCTCCCCATTCATAGAACAGAACAACATTGTGTGTACAGTTCTCGTTCATTCTAGTCATGCTGGAAAAGATAACAAAATATTGCTTCCAGCTATTTATATTTAACACTTATCCTCATGTCTTTTGCAGGTCAGGCTCAACATCACTGATGACCTTGTCTGGCTCCTGGGCACTATGTATCCTAATTTTTGGAAAATGCCCCTATAAAGACAGCACTGCTAGATGGATCTACTTCAACAATTTATTATTTTGGAAGGCTAAATCCATGTTAGGTTAATTGTCTCCCCCTCCCCCCAAAATTGACTTATGACATATGACTATGGTAGGAACCTTAGATTGTGAGTATGACTATGGACACAAAAGTGCCACGTAATTTGTTGGCACTATATAAAAACTGTGTGAAATAATGTATATTTATCAATTACTCCAAAGTACTTGGATTGCAAGAATAAACTAATTCATAAAATTTTTATATTAGCTTTAGTACCTACAGTTAGTTGCAACTACAAATACACCTAACTGTAAAACACCTGTGCAAAATAATAAAAAAAAAATTTTTTAAAAATCTTGTTATAAATTAATTAAAACATTGTTTATTCAGAGTACTTTATCCTATATACAATAAAAGACTTGAAGAAGCAAAGGACCATTGAAAACTGTAACTTAGGCGAATAAAAGTGCTGCAGTTTCTCGGTTCCTTTGCCTGTGGAATATATTTGTCACAGGGTGTTAAGCCTTGAGGGGGCAACGAGAGGCTGTGGAATACCTTTCTGTGGAAGGTCTGACCGTCTACCTTGAATTAAGTGGGAGGGCACACAGAAGGCTTCACTCTGCCTGTAGGAACAAACATCCCTGTCAAAGCCAGCCAGTCATCCCAGCCTGTAAGAGTGTATATTTGAGGAAGAGGGAACGAGGCTGGAATTTTGGCTTACATCAAGAATTTTACTCAGCTACCCAGCTGCTTTTAACCACTTTCTGGTGAGTTAACACTTTTATTACTTTTTTAGATTTATTGAATATTTTATCGGCTTCCTAAATATTGTATTAAAACTTGCTACACACAAATATATGTATCATGTTTATGTGTTTTATATGATAAATAAATATGTGACCCTTGTAGAAAACAAATATTTGGTGTTCTTGTTGCAAGGATGAAAGAATTTGTGCTGGTAAATTGATGGCAGCCTTGCTGCCACCAAATTAGAAAAATGTTGCAGATTTTGAATTACATTTAACAATGATAAAGAAAGATGGAAAGATTTTGATAAGTGATATAAACTGACCTGTGTGCTTATTCTAGACAAAAATATTGGGAACAAAGTGTTGATAAAAGCATTGAGTCTTTTCATATTACTTTCAGATTTTAGATAACTGTTTCTTTAGTTACATGTACAGAAAAAAAAAATTCAGAGGGAGAAAGGGATGATTGGAATAGACAGAGAATACCAAATAAAGCTCATTCATGCACAAGTTGCTTTTTATATTTTAAAAGTAGTTTCTCCACATAAAATATGTAAATATATTTTGTAACAATGTTGCTAGTAACAATTTTTGAGGGTTATAGGGGCTAAGGTAACAATCTTCCAATGATGAATGTTCTTGTTTTAAAAGAAATAGCTTCCTGTTTCCTGCTATGTCTATAAGAGAGGAAGTTAAGAAAAATCTCCCTTATGAGACGGGCAGCAAAAAAAGTTACTGATAAGGGTTACAACCTTTTCATACTCTATCCAAAATGAAAACATGTTTTTGGCTTTGCAAAATCTTTAACATTATATGTAGCTTTGCTTGCAGTCTGTTGTTAAATACTTTAGGATTATTTAGGCCAAAGTAGGCATAAAGTGTAAGTGTTAGAAATATAACATTGTAGTGTATGTATTGTTTACCAGAAATAACAAATACTATGAATGTAGTAATAAATAGGACAGGATTCCATTACTCATAGGGCCTGAATTATTAAAGTAAAAAGAGTATGCCACAAAAGGGAAATCAAGGTTGTGAAAATAGTAATGTCTATCTGCCAAGCCTATCATTTTGGTAATAAGAGGGAAGGTGACAAAAGATGGCTTTATTGGGAGTTTGTTTAGTGAGAACAAAAATGGTAACATATTCATACAAAGACAAATATTATTTACATAAAAATTTGTGTAATGTGGGCTCACGGAACATCACATGAGAAAACGTATTTCACAGGTCACAGACTATCTTAGTCGAAGTGATGAAAGTTTGTCTCGTTTCGCATTATTTATTCCTCAGGAGATACTGAGACTCAAGTTGGTTATAGTCGTTTATCAAGAAAGTGCCTGAGAGAGGAAAAGAGAGGGATGTCTTAAGGTAGAATTAAGGAATTGCTGGGTGTCCTTGAAAAAAAGAGGGTACATTTTGGGGATGTCCCACCAGAACATTAATTTATAAAATGATCAAATGATTTTCAGATGTTCCAATAAGTGCAAAAGGAGGGGTAAATGCAAAACACATTGTAAACCAAGACTAACTTCAAATAAGTCTGTGACCTGTGAAATAAGTGGTCTCACATGATGTTCTGTGAGCCCACTTTACACTAATTTTTATGTATATAATATTTGTCTTTGTATGAATATGTAACCATTTTTGTTCTCACTAAACAAATTGCCAAAAAAGCCATCCTTTGTCCTATCCACCACCTGATTTATAAAAGCTCTCCAAGGCTGGAGAGAATGCACTTTCATCAATGAAGCTGTGTGATCCAGCAAACCCGGAATGGATCTGGTCCAGGATTCAAAAAGTACCAAAAAGCAAATGACTTTGAAGGAATCCATTCCAAGTTTGCTGGATCACCCAGCGTCACTGATGACAGTGTATCTTCTCCAGCCACCGAGAGCTTTAATAAATCAGGCCCATTGATCAGGGATATGTGAACCAGTTGTAATAATTCACTACAAGTCTTGGAAAGAGAGAACACATTATGGTCAGGGAGGGGAGTCGGTAGCTTTCTGGAATGGATCTGACGCTTAGCCTGAGCTGGCCATTTACTGAAACTCAAACATAGTATGAGCAGTGGTAGGAAGCACTAATACAGTAAATGCATAAACTTGATCCTGGAGGACATGAATCATGGCTCATTCAAAAAAAAAAAAAACTGGTATGGCTGCAGTATGATCATACTGGTGTTAAAAAAAAAATAAAAAAAAATAAAACGAAACCAAAAACTGCACATTTATAAAACACAGCAGCTCTGTTCTCCATTATAAATATGCCCTTTATCGCTTACATTATATGATTCAAGAGGGGGATGAGCTTAAACAGAAAAACCTTTTAAAGTGAAATGACACTTTTTTAAACAAGTTTTTTTTTTTCTTTCGCTGATTTGTTGAAACTGACGCATTGAATTACTTCCTATGGTGGTAAAGGGAATGGTCTCATCTGTTCTGACATGATGTAGTAAGACTCTTAGGGTGGGTAGAAATAAGCCAATCACAACAGCAGCTCTTTACATTCTTTTTATATGTTGGAATAGTTTCAAGAAACAGTGAAAGTTTGGCAATTTTTTGAAAACTAGATGTGAACAAATTGAAAAAATATTTCTTAAAAAAAAGTATTTCGAGTTTTTGAGAGAGCAGGGAGGATGTAGAACACGTGTCTAGTTCTTACTGTGGGCTAATTACCCTTTGGGGAGATTTAAACTGATTAATTAATCTGGTGACCACATTTACAAACCTCATGTATTTTAACTCTTACTACTAAGTCTTTAACCTCATTTTTTTAGAGAAAGGGAGGAAAAAAGAGAAAATATTTTTTTTTGTGAAAACCTGACATTTTTTCTTTTTTCTACTGTAGTCAATACTAAGACAAATTGTTTGGTTGCAGTCCCCCATTAAATACAAAAGTACAATGTTTTGTAACTGACATATTATGTTTTCCACCTCAGTATGCCTGCTTTATTTCCTGCTTTGATCAGCAATGACCTAAAAGCTTGAAGCTTTGGGTAACAATATATTTTTTCCTTGAGCAAATTTGACCGCATCAGTGGAAGTTGCCATCTTCGCCGGCAACTCTACAGCAGACTTCCTAAAGGACAGCAATCCTCTTCTATGTCATTAATGATGTAACTTCTCTGAATATCTTTGGCACTGCCAAACACATAGCTCAGCTCTACACTACACAGCACACACGCTATACAGTGTAAAGCCTAAAACAAAAACCACCCAGGATCCAAGGATTTTTTATTTTTATATTTTTTTTTTTTTTTACAAAAGAGACATTGCATGGCTCTTTTTGTCATTTACTTCTACCTTTTTGAGTTAAGCTAAATTTTCATTGATAAACCAGTTTGGGAGAATCAATACCAACAATAAATACTAGTACATTAATACATGCCAATTGCAGCAGGCAGCACAAATACAGTGCTCTAATAACTTACAACGTTACAAAAACAACATGTAAGCTGCTATTGCTGACCTTTTGCAAATGCTAGGTGTTTCTCTGTCCTGTTAAACATTTGTCTTTAAAACCCTGAATCCATAAACTAGAACATGTGTATAGATATAAAATTTGGGCTTTATAAATCTCAAATCTTGTTTGAGGTCAGTGACTCAAAATGTTTAGAAAATTTCTGTTGTTATGTATCTCAATTTTTCCCCCAAATATGTTGTAAAAAAACCCTTTAAAAAACTGTTTGAAATACAAATTGTTTTGAAGCCAGTGCATCAACATATTAGCTAGAAAATGAACATTTAAAAAATGAGGTTTATTAGAAACTGTTCTCATATTTCTGTACTGATAGAATTTGATTATTGCCCAGTATGAGATGAAGCACGTTATAAAGGAGGAACAGGTTGAAGCAGTGTTTCTCAAACAGGGTTTCCCCTGTCACCTCCCCCCCTCAAAGGTTTTTAGGGATTCCTTGAGCAAAGAGCAAATTGTGCCTCTCAGGTCAGTTTTTACAGATATTAATAATATTTTCGCCCAACAATGATCAATCATCCTGCTGACCACCACACTAATGTACTGTGAGCTGTGGATATAGTAATTATAGTAGGAATTCCTTGAAGACCTGAACATATTTTAAGGGGTTCTCCATGTTAAAAAGGTAGAAAAAAGGAACACTGGGATGAGTGTCTCTTTTTAGTGGAAGCTGGGTGTATCCTTTCTTGATTGGTATTTGGTGGGAGGTGACAATACTGACCTGCACCCAAGTTGTGTGATAGAAGCTTTGTAAGAGGTCTCTGGTTGGTGATATAGTTCCAAAATTGTTTACTGAGGGGACTTTTTTTTAAAGTAAATCTATTCTATACCTGAATGATGTTCTGGGTACAACCTTTACCAAACAAGAAACAAGGGAAAAATTGTAAGCAAACAGTCACTGATAACAGGCTGACAGAGTGTCTAGCATTCACCTACTTAGAAAAAGACTTCTGTCTGTGTTGCAGTTAGAAGTATTTCCGCTCTCTTCCTGCCCTAGAGACTAGTCTTGGTGTTCGAATTTGGGTTGTCCTTAATAATGTGTAAAATAAAAAAAAAGAGGCTTTAATGTTAAAGTAATTTATTGAATGTGTGTGATTTGTGTAACTAACTTTTATTTTTTTACAGGTTATCCCACAATGGCAGGATGATTGCCAGGGCTGCACAGCCGTGGGAATCCTCCTGTCTGTGTGGGATCCCCGGGCACTAGAGGTTAAATGAGGAGAAGTCTCCCCATTCGTTCACCTCTAGTGCTCTGTGTTGGCTGAGGAAAGGAAAATTCTGATGGCGCTTTAGCTGTCATCAGGGTTCACCTTTCCTTAGCCAATCACTTTCATCTGAGTTCAGTTCCCATGGTCACCGGGCTGTACTTATCATTAAGTACAGCCCAGTGACCATGGGAACGGCGTTCACAGTTGATTTGGACATACACTAGTGCTTCCAGTCAGCTGTGACTGCAAATGAACTCTCAATGGAGTTTCTCTATTGAGAGTTCAACTGGAGTTCAGTTCCCACGGTCACCAGGCTGATAAGTACAGCCAGGGGAGCGTGGGAACTTGCGGTCACATTACGGTGTTTCATATGTGTTCTTGGATAGAGATTCTCTATCCAATAAACACATACTACAGTTACGCTAGGGCTGCAAGAGCAATCAAGGGAGCGGAGCTGACAGCCCTGATTCCTCTTGCAGTTTTACACAGTCCTGAATATTAACCTGAATCCCCCCCCTCCCCATAGACTTTATTGGTGTTCGAATTCAGCGTTCGATCACCCGAAAAATATCTGGCTATTCGATTGAATATCCGTCAAATCGAACACTGAGCTATTTGACCAAAACTACTAGGAACAACTTACTTTTAGAAGCCCAGAAGTAAAGTAATCTCCCCAGTAGATCCCCCAACAGCAGTAATACCTGAGTGGAGCTCTAATATTTCCCCCCTGCATCCACAAATATAAGTAATATATATATAAGCATTTAATGTGTAATAAGTATTATTACACATTAAATGCTATCTATTAGCAAAATGTTCATAAAAGCTCTAATTGGGCATTGTGAATGCAAGTTGAATGTTTCAATTCTTATCTTCTGGGCTTTATGAAGTAATTATTGGTGGGATTTTAAGCATTTTTGGACCAGCGGCAGGTTGGCACAGCAAATACTTTTCTTCCCAATTAAACCCATCTTAGATTTTATGATTTTTGGTTCTGACAAAGTCATTTAACTTAAACACCTCTCTTACTATATGCATATCATTTTTTAAAAATCTTTGACCTGTAATTTACTGGCTGTTTAGTTGTATATAGTTACAGAAATGCTAAGAATTAAAACCTTGTACTCCGCACAATAGTGTGTCCTTTCATTTCACTTATTCTTTTCCTAGAAAGCTCATCATGTGTAATAAGTAAACATTCCATTTAGAATTCCTAAAGCTTGTGGAGACTTAGAATAAATAGTGGATGCAGTTTTCCATTTTCCTAATTGCAGCTTTTCTGTGGATGTTTTCCACAGGCAAATGTTGGCATGTCATCTAGTTTCCTAATGTCATAGGAAAAATAGGAAAGGTTGGGTGTTATTTAGCATCAAGTAACTGTATTTCCTTGTAGAAATGAAATTCCACAGTGGTCATGTGAAATGAAAAAAGAAAACTGATTGGCTATGATGGGTTCAATGGCCCTGTGTCCCATTCCAATCTAGCTATATGTACATGTATTTTGTTCTTGATGTGTTTTATGAGTATCCTCCCCCCCAAAAAACTGGTATGGTAATTGGCCATGCTGGCTCTAATGTATGTATCTGTTAGGAATGTTGGCTCCTTAAGGGAAGGATGATTATTAATTTTCATTGTAAAGAGACACTGAATTGAAAATGGTGGTGTAAAAAATGCTAAAATATATGTACTGTTAAATAGCTTAGTTATTCACTGATCTATTTTAGATTTTTACTTGTGAAGATATTTATTTCATGCATACATAAACATCTTGTTATCTTTGTTACAGGGCCTGTGTCTATCCAGTGTGTTGTAGACTTCTGTGTTTCGCTTTTTCCTCATCATATCGGAACAGTTGGGTTTTGTTTGTTGGTAAATTTTATTTCAGTAAATGTAGTATGTTTTCAAACCAAGAATCATAGGCATTTTTAAGAAACACTGATCATCTATTGTCTTTTTACACTTTGGTAAAAACACTGCAAAAAGGAATAACTGAAAAAAGATTGAGCAGGTAGGTGTTTTTTATTTATATCTAACTACCTATACAGTATGGTGTCTCAATTCTCTCCTATATATAGAGTAAGGAAGGGTTTAAAATATGTAAATAGGGTGGGTAATCACATATGGTGGCCAAACTCCTAATTCGTATAACAAACAGGATAAATGAGGAAAGAAAATGGCAGGGGATTTAAATTTCGCTAAATATTTTATATGTGGTTATTCAAAATGTGCACAGTAGTCATTAACAAAAGCGTGATAAAGATAACAAAGGTGGTCCACCTGGTAGGCGGTACAAGGATAAATATTTAGATAATGTCCCTTTTTGACCACTAAAGATAGAGTTCTTAGGTCAATGCTAGACCTAGAGCAACTGCCTATGCAGCTGATTCGTTTGATTGGTAATTAATGTTTCTGCACGTTTGCTTTTTTTAGTGCTATTACTGGCCCTTCTCAAATCCCCCGAGGAAGCCTAAACCGGCGAAATGCATCAGAACTCAGGATCCAGATATATTGTACTAATATACGCCTATGCTAAATTTAGGCAGTTGCTTTGTTATCTTTATTACTCTTTTGTTTATGACTACTGTGCAGATTTTGAATAACCACATATAAAATACTTAGCCAGATTTAAATCCCCAGCTGTTTTCTTTCCTCATTTACCCTGATTGTTATACAAACTAGGGGTTTGTTATACAAACTAGGGGCTATCATATGGGATTACCCACCCTACTTACTACATAGGGAAGGGTTTTGTTGTTTTTGCCTAATGCTTGTGATTAAATGCTTGTGAAGAAATCTTATATTACATTCTCCAAAACAGGAGACATGGGGAAATCCCCCATTGGGGATGCCTGTCTTGGTGACAAATATCCAATAAAAGATCCCTATTTATTTTAGAAAGATTTTTTTCTTACATATTTGATCAGGGATACTAATTATTCCATATTTCATCCAAAACCAATTAATATTTTAACTTTAGATACAGAATTATCCAATTATATTACTAGTGATCAATAATTTCTTGAAGAAGATTTAAAATTACTTTTTTGTGTCCACATTCCGATTATTATTGTGCTGTAATAAGGTCAAGTCACTTTGCCTTAAGTCAGAAGCTTCAAACAGTCTGTGTAGTGCTTCTTACATTTAAGCTCATAGAGTATCCCTTTAGGACTAATACTTGTTGAAAAAAAAAAATCTGAAAATGTATGCTCTGCTTTACAGTTTCCTACTGTGTCTTTACCTTCTTCATGTTTTACTTTCTCTCAGGAAGCTAATCTTCCCATAATAATGTATTGTTGACTTAAGTCTGAAAGAACCCATCTATTCATACATCTTGTCCTCAATCTGCTGTCCTGTCTCTGACCTTTTCCTTCACAAAAGCTTTTTGGAGCTACTGGTCTTTAGACATCTAATTTGATGCCTTTCTGCATTTGTTCTGTAAGACCCTTTTATGTGTGGATTTGTCACACTGTATTTTAGACACATCTAATATTCTTGCAGATTCAGAAAGGTAGAATTTGACAATGTTGATAGCATCCATGCTATGAAGATTAATTTTTTTATACAAACTTTAATTAGGACACAGTTTAGCCTGTGGAAGACTGAAATTTAACAAATGGTACACTAAACATTGTTTATCACACTTTTTTGGGTTGATAAAACTTTTTCATTTTATGACTAAGAATATAGTTCCTGAATTATTAAGAGCAAGAGCTAACTAACACACTAGGATCAGCACCACCTTTAAGCCTTCTAGGAAAACCAAATACAATGAAAACACAACAAATATCCCTTTAAACAAAAAGGCAGCATCATGTACATATAGGGGGGAAATATATATATATATATTGTAAGAGGGGATACACTTTGCAGTTGTAATCCATGCATGAGACAGGGATACCCCAGAACCATGCAAGCAGGTTTGTTTCCAACTTTTTCACTCAGTAGGGCATCAAAAAAACACTTGCATGAAAGATTTTCTTTAATTCTTGCAGGAAAGGATTTTCTAATGTTGGTGCCTTGCCCCTTTGATCACAGGCTCAGCTCTATGTTTCTTAGCAAAGGACCTGCACATATTTACATAATCTCAGTATTAGGGCCAAAATGCACCTGTTTGTTTGGGATCAAATTTTATTAACAAAAAAAGATTTTTTTTTGGTTGCTTCTAACTAACATTATATGCAGATTGATCCTTTTGATCTGAAGATTCATAAAAACCTAGTACATACAAAACAATGTTACTTTGTATCTCTATAGTTTGCCTTTAAACAGTGTTTACATTTTTATCATTTAAAAAAAAAAAAAACCTAACACAATGCAAGGTAGTTCAAATGCAGGAACATGAAAAACAGACTCTTAAAGTCTTTGATGTAGTCTGACACTAGCATTAATACAGGAGTTTTAAAACTGGCATAAACTAAGCCATAGTATTGGAAGCAAGAGAAGGGTGCATCTTCCTTACCTTGTAAAAGTGATTGGGTGACTTTAATTTGCTCTGTTCACTTATGCATGCTGCACAGAATTAGCAAAATAAAGGTAAATGCGCTAACCACTTCAATTGGTGCTGTGAGTTTATTTTAACTCTTATGACTGGCAAGACATACAATTTGTGTGCATTATTTTAACTCTTATGACTGGTACCACAATTTTGTAGACTTTTTGGAGAAAGACTGCTATTCTACATGGTGCATATCCTTTTAAATGTAAGGGTTACTATATATCTGATATCGTAAAGCCAATATAGCAAACTGCTATATAAAGATTTAAACAATGAAAATGACTTGATGCATGTAAGAATTCCTATATGTATTTAAAATGTGTCCTGATCCTTCTGCCACTTTTTTAATGACAATTTGTTTGTTAAAGGGATTGAAAAAGTAATAGATCTACCAGCAGGACAAACAATGCCCTTGGGGAATCAGAAAAACTAAAACGGCTGTTTTAATGCTATTGACAGAATGTTTTTTCTTTATTTTGCACATCATGTTACTTGAAGTTTGTATTGGCTTACAGGTAAATTACAGTTAGTAGGCTTATGATTAGCTGTCAAGCCAACCACATATTAAATACATGTTCCACACGAGCTGTGTCAGGTTTTTTTGTCCTTCTAAAACCACTACAACTTTATCTTCATCACTGCTATGCTTGTGAGTACAAAATACCTTCATTACTGTTCCTTAACCCCTTAATCACCATTCACATTTCCTCTGGGGCAGACCTCCAGAGTCATTTAGGACTCCTTACATTCATCATCCATTGTTGGGCTTTAGATTGTGAAGGAAAATCCTTAGTAATGCTTTATTTAGTGACCTTTCTGCTTCTAAGACAATAGACATTAGAACAAATAGAGATGTTTGTTCTTACTTTCTGACAAATTCCCTCATATATGAAATATAATAGACTTTAAACATTTACTACTGCAATTTCTACTGATGTGCCATATCCCATGTGAAGCATTTCTGTTGCCAATGGCAAAGTGCTTCAGGCAGTAACTTTTAATAAAGCCTGCTAGGATGTTTCCTGAGATGTAAAAGCTCTAACAAAAGTAAGAAAGTAAAATCACTATTTTTCCAGTGGTACAAACCATGTGGATCTTCCTGCAGAGCTATCCCTTAATGGCATAACGTAGTATGCCTCATAGTATGCTATTTTATAATGCATGCAGTAAAATTAAGAATTAGGGAGGTTGTCTTTATTAAGAGTGAAAAGACAGTCTGTCAGAAAAGTTGTGTTGTTTTTTTGATAAATCTTTTAACCAACCTGACCACTGCCATCTAGATTGCTTTTGCCACTTTAAAAATAAATCAGTAGTGTTTTTAAAACATCCTGTTTGCTGTTTTTTCAGATGTTCACCACTTTTTAAAGGAGGGGAAGTGTCAATGTACTCTATTTAAGTGAATGACGAATCTGCCATTTTATAGGGTGCTACAGTACCTCTATTCTTTACTTTTAGAAGCCTGATTCCCAGAAAACAAAACCTGTTCCCACTTTTATGAAAATGGCATTGTTTAAGTCCAAAGAATGTAAGACATAATAGACACTCTACAGTATTCTCCTAGGAGGCTTTGCATGACCAGTTTTATATTTATTTACATGTTTGCTCCTGAGTAACAATTAAGAGTAGTCAAAATTTTTTGTTTTGCTCCAAAATCCATTTGACAATATTTCTATCCTAAAACAACTTTAAACTACAGGTATATGTACTGCTTTTCTTTTGCCAGTATGCCATCACATTCATTGTTTATTTCCTTTTTTTTTTTTTTGTTAGGTATAATTAAGACACCAACTTATCACTGTGAGACGAAGTCATGAAAGTATGCCAACGTGCTGTTTATTTATTTATTGGATCACTATCATGTCTAATAGACGTATGCTGGCAACAACTCCAGGCAGGAGCACCTCAAATCCAGCTACGTTTGGCTGGATCAAGAGTACCTAATGAAGGTCGTCTAGAGGTTCTGTATAATGGTCAGTGGGGCACAGTATGTGATGATGACTTCAACCTGGTAGTGGCAAACATAGTCTGCAGGCAACTGGGTTTTGAGATGGCAATGAACTGGGCGCACAGTGCAAAATATGGACAAGGGGAAGGTAACATAAATTAATATTTTTGGTGTTATTGTCACTGCTGTATGACTTTATTCTTGTTCTAGCATCAAAATGTAGGTTACCTACAAATATTTAATGTATTTTTTTTCATAATCAGTGAAAACAGTAAGTTTTCTATCATTTTAAATTTGATGGTTATTAAGTTGTCAAGTACAACAGGGAAATTTCATAATGTAAGCTTTCAAAAATACATATGTGATGGCTTAGCCATATTGGGGAATATTTGCTAATTATAACATATCTGCTGTTGTGGACATGTAAAAATTACAGACCACTCTGAACATGGATTGAGGATTTTGGGATTTTCATGACAGTTATTTTCCATAAAATCTTCAACACTTAATTACAAAATATTTCCATTAAAATTGTCCATAAAACTAAGAACATATCATATTTGCATGATACATATGCTGAGATTTTTCCTTATCCAATGCGTTTTGCAGACAAAAGTCCACTTCTTCAGGGATACAACTACAGCCGAGGCAAGCATAGGGGGATGGCAAGAGCCACAGCCCACCGATCGAGAGCCAGTCCAGACGCCTTCCCAATCCTCATTCAATGATCAACATAATTATGCTCATTCCAACAAGGGCTATCCAATTAGGACCTAGATCCTCTCAATCAATCCAGGGAGTCAATAACCCTGGGAATCTGCACATATATTATTCAGTGTCTTAGATTTAAAATATCATGGTTTGCTTATAAATTGCAACTGCCCCTCAAGTATAATATCATGTTATGCTACACGTCGGCGCCGACCTGTGACGTCACATACAGGGAGCCTAAGATCCGGTCTGTGTGTGGAGTGTATTCCAGGCAACTGCCTGAGCTTGTGCTTCAATGAAAACTGGAATGACCAGGGAAGAAAACATCCTGTGGTTCATCTCTGCACAGAATACTTGCTGATGAGCCTTCAATACATACTCACTCACATCAAAATTGTTCTAAGGGGCATTTATTTTGCAGTTTCTTGCAGTTCCAAATGAGCCATAAACAGGGGAAGGGATATTGACCACATAGCCCCAGAAAGGCTATATATAGCTATAATATTGTAAGCATCCTAAGATGCTTGCAATATTATAGCTGACAGGTGACAATATATAGTAGCCTCATGGTTGGTTTCCAATTATTGCATTCATTTTATCTTGGAGATATTGCATTTGTTTTATTTTGGAGATATAAAGTGTCTATTTATCATTTATCCTAACCATATATAACAGTTTATACAACATTTATGATGAACAGCTACAGTACAGCTTTCACAGCATTTATATTAACAATACAGTATGATTTATTCAGACATTCTATTAACAATGTCATCATTTAATTACATTGCATGCCGTTATATGACAGTACAGTGTGCTAGTATATACCAATGAAGTTAACAATGTACTCCTCAGATGGACATCAACTGTACCAGTCAAAGTTTACAAATTCATATTCATAATTTACAAATTTATATGTAACAGGGTGTAGTCACCTGATCTTTCAGCCTGATGTATTGGGCTGAAGGGGAGACATAAAGACACCATGTGGCGTCGTGATTCTCCTGCAAGTCCCTGCCAGAAGTGTATCCACTTGAAAAGGGAGATTCAGTACTGTCCCTTCTCCTTTCTTTCTATTTATCATAGTTTAAAAAGTATCTTATAATAGGAGACATAGTTACAGTTGTAACATCACATTCCCATTTAACACACCAACAACATTGAACGATTAACATATTGAACAACAAAAAAACACAAAACACACACACCAAAGACACCAAATAAAACGACAAAGATTGCCAAAGATGACAATGCCCTTTCCCTAGTATTATACCCTATTGTCCAAAGAAAGGATATAAAACTAAAGTCGTTCAATCCAGGGAAATAATTGGCTTTTAGTTGGAAAATCCATCTAATCTCAGCTTGTAACAGCCATTTATCCAAGTTCCCTCCTCCGGTGTCCAATGAATTATCTTCCAAAGCTAGGAACCTGATGGAGTTTATGTCATAATTGTGTTGTAGTGCTATGTGACGGCTAAGAGGAGTGGTAATTTTTCCATTTGTAATCAGATGAAAAATCAGTGCTAATTTTTCCATTAGTAATCATATGTTGTATATGTTGTATATGTGCGTATATTCTTTTTTGGAAACCCCTTTTCGTTTAGCCCACATATTACCTCCCACAAGTACAAAAGGCAATATAAATCACTCCAACAGTACCACAGTTAACCAATTTTTTCTATATGGGCCTAACGACAAAGGGTAAGTTCCCTTTAAAAGATTTATCTTCAGGTTCGTAAATACATCTACATTGACTGCATGAATTGCACTTTACCGTGCCCTTCCCTATCTCTTGTGATGTTTCTATTTCTTGAAAATCACTTCTTACAACTTTATTTCTTAGGGAGGGTGCTCGTCGATAAATGATTTGCGGTCTATCGGAGACCTGTTTTTTAATCTTAGGGTCACTTTACAAAAAAGTGGCCAATATTTTGTTATAATTTGTCTAATTCGTTGATGATCATTAGAGTATATAGTAATCAACCTCACTGTTTTCTCTTTTCCTGTTGATTTCTTAGGATAGAGAAAATTATGTCGATTGGATATTTTTACTTTTTGGTACACTTCTTTTAAAACTTTTTTATTATAGCCTCTATTTAATAAACGGTCACGCAGTTCACGCATCCGAGCAATTCCTCCTAACCCGCAAATACTTCATATAGGGGATGCTACGGATGAGTGGGGCAGGGTAGGCACTGGTAGCAAACAATATCATATTTCTAGCTGTATTTTTTCAATATAAAGATGAATCTAATACGGTATTTTCCTTCTTTTGAATCCGCACATCCAGAAATGGGATACATGTAGTATTCCAGTCTATAGTGAATCTCAAGTTGTAATCATTCTTCTGTATCCTAGCAAAGAATTTATTAAACATTTCAATTGTACCTGTCCATATGATGAAGACATCATCTATGTACCGACGCCATAAAGCTATATGGCATAGGTTCATAGATAAGGTCTCATCAGCCAATAGGTCCCTTTCCCAGCCTTCCAAATAGAGGTTGGTGTAGCTAGGGGCACAGAAAGTGCCCATAGCTATGCCATGGGTCTGTAGGTATAGCACATCCTCAAAGAGAAAAATGTTTCTAGCAAGGGCTTTCAGGTCTAGCTTGTCATTGAATGACCCTCAGAGCATCATCATGCTCTGAGGTCACTGTACTACTGCAATGAATGCAACTCACAAAATTTTATGTCAATGCTATTCTGTGCTGCAGTAAGAGCAACATATTTCACCCTTGTGGATATTAGATGGTAAGATGGGAGGAGACTACTGTTAAACTCTTTGTATTTCTTTTATGTTTCTGTTTGTTTTTTTCATTTGCACCTTACCTTATATTGTTATATGTAAAATACCTTTATAAAAATGTAAATATTTACATTACAAAAGACCCTTGTGGAATAGCGGGGTAAGATATGTAGATTATTGTAAAAAAAAAGTCTGGGAAGAGGGCCTCTGGGGTAAAAGCGGGGAAATGTTCACAGTAAATCCAAAGCTCTGTTTTAACTAATAGTGAGGTGCAGATAAGAGTTAAGAGATAAGGTTTTTATTTTATCCCTAGTATTTGTTGCTCAATATTTACCATCATTTTCCATACTAAGACTACATTTAGACTGCATAAAGATTGCTAGTTTATTAATCATAGTTTTTTTTTACCTTTTTGTAAAATTGAAAAGCAACATTAAACCTAATGAATCTGATAGTGAAAATGGTTTCTATTTATTGAAGGATAATTAAAGGTAAAAAGGTTATTCTCATCAATGCTACAAACAAAGCCCTATTCTAATTATGAAAACTTGATCCTCATCCAATGTTTTCTGTTATGTCAGCTGTGTTGTGAGTGGAATTAGGCATGACAGATACGATATATGGGTTTTAGCAGTTGGCAACAGGATACTTTTTGGCAATTTTTCAATTTTGTGATTGTTTTGATTGCCCATTTTACAAGATCTGGCTGCAAAATTAAAGCATGATAACTAAAGCTACTGGAGTTTTTGCATTGAGCGTGATTTTATTAGTTTTATTATACTATATACTATAAGGGGCAGAAAAAGAGGCATTAATTTGGTACCATTATTTTACCCTTAAGTGGAGGAGTTAAACTGCAATCTTTTAAATTACTTAGTTTTTCTTTTTTTATACCTTAGGACTAAGGGCCATGTTAGGCACGAAAACCACTTAACTTTTCCCTATTACTATTACTTCTGCACCCTGAACATAATACAGTCCTGACCCATTAGGTATATACACCTGTTTCCTGCTCTTCTTTCATAACACTTACCCCTGTACTCTGTACATTACATATACTTCAAAATTGCACACTGCACAGCATAAATTCCTGATTTGCACTCAGTGTTTCAAAATACATCTGACCCCAGAACAATACATAGTTCTGATCCCTGCTTTACATACTCCAGACATCGTTAAGACCTTTTGTTCAGTTGAAGTATTCTGCTTTAGGACACTAAGGTGAGGCTTGGCCAAACCTAGGGCATGACCCTAACAATGGTTAGACCTGGTCTAACATCAAGGAAGGAATTCCATTTGTTTTCTATTGGTATTGGCTATATATACACTTTAAAAATTAGTTCCTAAATAGGGTTTAGAAGTTACTTTTGTCTTTCATCTGCAACAACTAGGAAAGGTTTGCATAGTGATCTCTCCTGGTGGAATCCTGGAATCAATGTGTACTCCAAATTTCAGGAAACTCCTGCCTAGGACAATATTGTCTTCTCACAAGATATGGGGGACCTCCCTAAGGGAAAGGACTGGTACATTGATGCAATATGCTGGTAGAGGATAGTAAGTAAGAGTCCCATGGTGCCAACATTGTTGTAAATGTAAAAATGCAATCATGTAAACGGTCTGTGAGGTGTTCCATTAACTCGAACAGTTCGAGCATACAGATCAGGGAGTCCTGGGAGTGAGTTTGATTTCCAATGTCTTAATATAAGGCAATTAGCCACTGTCAGGACATGGGAGGCCAACTTTTTGCCAAGTTTGGAAAAGTTTTGTATAGGCAGGCCCAGTAAGTGTGTGTGACCACATCTAAGGTTATTGGAATCTCACATATTGGTTATTGGAATCTCACATTGTACCAACTGCTCTCTGGCACCTCCCGCACCTATCACTAGTGGTAGGATAGATGGCATGCACCAATACATTAATATTTTATATGCATTTTCTTTATAGAGTGTACGCAAAGCGCTCTTCCGTGCACTAATCCATATAAGCCTCCAGATCTCCAGGAGTAGCTCCCTACCTAGGACCTGCTCTGATTTCCTCATATAGAAAGTGTGCTGGTTCTGTATTTAAGGTCTGATAAATTTCTGAGATGAGGCCTTTTTGGGCTGGGCCCCCTGCGCAGACACGTTCAAAGCTAATCATATTAGAAAAGGTAAAATTACCGGTAGTTGACTGCACATAATGTCTTATTTGAAGGTATCCATAAAAACCAGTTAGCTGGATTTCAGACTTCCTCTGGAGATCCAAGAATGATAGGAGTTGGCGTGAACATGGGTCGACCAGTTGCCTGAAGTGGAAAGGACCTCTAGCCCAGCCATGTTAGAATGCAGGCTATCTGGGAGCTGAGGGTTAAAAAGAAATGATGTGAGTACTGAGGCAGGTGCCGAGAGCTTGAATTTGTCCTTGCATTGAAGCTAAATTTGCCTGGTAAATTGCATGGGACCCAATAGAGTTCCCCCAGATACTTTTGTTAGTGGAATTCCGTAATAGGGAGTTAGGGTGCTTGGAGGCCATCCATAATTCAAATCTTGCTTTGTAGTGCAAGATTTATTCTGAATGAATACCTTTCTATCATTTCTGTCTTTAAAAATACTTACTAAAGCTAAGTGTGATTGCATGAAGGTACAAGAAGAAACAACTATGATGTATAGAAAACAGGGCAGTGAGCCCCTGTTGTTAAATGATATCACCCTTGTTTCCAGCTGATTTTACAGAGATCCAGGCTGGATGGCAGCACTAGTACAGTCCTATTGCCTGATTTCATTCACAGTATTTTTGTTAGCAACTGGATCATTTATTTGGCTGCCGCTGAACACTGTAACCAAACTTGTATATTTGTGAAAGAACCCAACTGTTTTGTTTTTTGATCACTGTGCATACATCAGCTTAATTTTGTTTCTCATTATGCCTAAACGATGCAATAGATCTTAATGATCTTTGGAGCTTGCTTTAAAGTCTCTGATGGTACAAGAAAATCCAGATGAAAGTTTCTGCCTGTAGTAGGTTCTGGATGCTGTGTGTGAAAAAAACTGTCCTTTTGCTATGAACTTTGGAGTCAATACTTATTGCTGCACCCAAAATATGCCTAAAATGCATTGCAGCTGGTCCAAAAGAATGTAGCACTGTACAAATAGTAATAGGGTATTACCATATATTTTTTCACAGATGAGTAATCTCTATGTTGGACCCTTTACCAGATTACGTAAATAAATCACTACATGTGTCATTCAGACAGGTATTCATGAGACCACTAGACCTAAATATTGGGACTGCCAAGAACTGCAAAGTGATTAATAAATTATGCAGTTATCACTTTCTTTATAAAGTTGTAAACATAAAATTGGTTTAGTAACTTCTAGTCTAAACATGCTGCACAAAATTCTAAAGATTTGTATTTGGTTTTGCAGGTCCAATCTGGTTGGATAATGTCCGCTGTTCAGGTGCTGAAACCTCCTTGGTAGAATGTGAGTCCAATGGCTGGGGAGTCACTGACTGCAGGCATTCAGAGGATGTTGGCATACTGTGTTCAACAAGCCGGCTACAGGGAGCTCCACCACCTCAGGCTATCACTGCACAGGTAGTTACTGAATTATACTTCAAATACCCTATTCAATATTCATATTCAGTTTATTGATAAACGTGCTCCACAATCAGGTCTCTACCATATTAGTTGCAGTAAAGCTTTGTTGGAGCCTATAAGGTTTAATTGTTTAAAACAGTTTTTGTGTGAAAAAATGTCTGTCACAACCACTTAAGAAAAAATAGATCCTAACTTCTATTACTGATGAAAATGGCTTTGTAGCTATGGACAAATTACAATGAAATACTGCACCGATTTTTTTAAACAATCTTATGAGTCTTAAGACCTTTACAACATGGCCTTTACAACCAATCATATGTTAGCTGTATTTGTTTGAATTTAATTTACAGAAATAAAGACAATTAAATTACTTAGGGCAACATACATCCATACACTTCCATCGTTTGTATTGTGTGTGGTGGTCTTTTTAGGACAGGTAAATTCGAGTTATTCTGTAGTTTAAGTGTTTCAAGTGAAGTTGCTGCTACTGCTACAGCCTTCAACAAAGACATTTTTAGACAATTGTGTACTACCTTGTGAAAATCTTTGTGGTTTTCTGTTCCGACATGACTGTGCCTCCAAGTTCATAATGATATAGTTTATTGTGGAGCCCTACTGAACAATTTTTGAGATGAACTGAAATGCCAAATGAAAGCCCAGTCTACTCATCGAACATCAGTACCTAATTTGGCTAAATAGGCAGACTATAGGCAGAATTTCACACTAGTAACCATGAAAATCTTTTGAAAGCCGTCCCAAAGGAGTTGAAGCTGTAAAGGCGTGGCAAACTTTATATTCCATAGTTTTGAAATGAGATGCTCAAGACAAACATTAAGTGCAATAGTAAGATTTTCAAAATGTTTTTCTGTATAGTATATCATAATTGCTGAGCAACAGCAGACTTTTATATAGAGTCTGCTGGCTGTTTTGGACATTTCTTCGAAAATTCTATTGAAGATGACAGTGGTGCTGGAGATGTTTTCTGAACACTTGAACATACATACTTTCATAGGATACATGTCCGTTGAGTGTACATGGTGTTGCCTATTTGACTTTTTGCTTTCTGATATGTTGAGATGATTCAAATCCCATCATCTCCTGAATTCTGAAATTCCAGCTTTCCAATTAAGATTGGTACTTTAAATCCGAGTTTAACTAATTCTGTCTTTTTACATTTCAGTCAATGGGGAAGTCTTAGTTTTGGGGGTCAATAGGATTGAATAGGAAAAATTGACCATATAAGAAGGATTAGTGTGTGCGTGTGTGTTTTTTTTTATGTGGGCTATAACTGTAATGATACTGATCATGGTATTGTCACTGATATGCTGGGGGTCAGGGGAACCTATAGGAGTTATGTGGGGCAAACACAAGAAAAAGAACAGAGATTGGGGGAACCCCCAGCAGTTTTGGTGACGATAATATGTTCAGCGGATTTACAATTTGGCTCATTTGTTACCATCTGTTGTATGTCAGTATTTATTTATTGAATGAAAACTAAACCAAAACTTCTGTGAATTCCAAATTTCAAGGTAAAGCTGGGAACTACCAAACTCTGTGCTTGCATTAGGAACTTGGAATTCCACTACACCCAGAAAGCTTCTCCCTACTGATATGTACCCTTTGCCTGTTGTCTATGGCCCACAAAATGTTATTTTAAGTTAAGTTAAGTTGTTGAACTTAATGTATATATGTAAAGTATCTGAAAATGGTGAATAACAACAAGGTGGTCCTTTGATGCAGACAAGCATGAAGTGGCATTTCCTCATACATACATATGGTGCTCATTTTCATTTAATTTACAGTGCCTGTTTTATGGTAACCAGCTCTGTATAAATGATCCGTTCTATGATGTTCAGTTATGTATACAGTATCTAATTCCCCAGTGCAAACTTTAAAAACGTAACACCAGAAGCAATTAAAAGTTTGTGTTGCAAAAATATGGTGTCTCTGGTACCTAAGTAACTAAAAGTATGATTTCAGTCAGTTGTTGGTATTTCATGTTTAGAAACCACCAGCTTGGCTACATTCCCAGAGTAGAATAACTGCACGAAGCAATTGACTGGCTTATAAAACCAGAGGCTTTTTTGTATGAATACCTCTTAGTATGCCTGCCTGAATCACCTCACCCCACCTTTGCTTGACATGCTAAGATTCCAGTTGTGTTCATATACCTGAGAGAATGCCAACGTATTTCCACAGCTTGCATTTAATTAGTAGAGGAAAATGCTAGAATGCTATAAGTGACAAACTGGGAACTAAACCCTCATTGTCCATTTAAGATCAGAAAGAAAAAACATCTTACATAGCAATACTTAGCTTTTTTACATCCTTTTAAAAAAAAAAATAGGCAAGGAATAGGACAATTTACAGATTTGTATAGAGTTAATATTAATATGAATTGTAGCCATTACAATGCCAGTGATTTATTCAAGCTGAATTTCATGAATGTTTAAAAGGTAATAAAATAAGAGTTAATCTATGTATAGTAAATAGGTTTACCCTCCAAAGGATTTGGACTTCTGCATAGTCAATTTTGTGGTCCAGACACATCTGCCACATGAAACCCAGCCAGGTCATTAACCTGTACCTTAGTGGCAGCACAGTTTGGTCAGGAACTCCAATCCAGCTAATAGGATTAAACAGGAGTAGTAGCATATTGCTGAAGCCTTCTCTCTGCTTACTTTGCTCTCTCATCTTTTCAACATATTAATTTTCAGCAGATGCGCAAAAATACATGTAATCATTTCAGAGATTTTCATACATCTGCCTAGGATTCAACTTTAAAGAAACATATACTGTGTATTTTCAATTGACAAGTATTTAGAATTATAATGTAAAGTGTTGTGACATGTCATAGATTTCCATGATTGTATTTTGTATATATTCATTTTCTGACTACAACCTATCTGTATTTCTGATGGCCTAGTCACTACTTTTGCTGACGGATTGCTAAAATAAAATCCATTATTGAACGAACTTCATAAATCAGAATATTTGTTGACAGTCTGAGCTAATTTACAGTGAGGTGTAAATTATCAATGTAAAAAAATTGCATGTTTAACTGCAAACTGGGTTTTGCTGGGTTATCTCTACTATAGTGGCAATATAGAGAAAATAAGCAAATTTTTTATACTCATTTTTAGTTCTAATTAGGAAACTGAACTGTCAGACAGGTACTTTTTTTTTATATAATAAAGTAAACTTTATAAATAGGTACTGCAGACTTACAGAAACATAGGGCGAGCAGTATAGCTCACATGCTGGTAAAGGTACAGCGTGTAATAAGCTGGAAGACTGCATATGTAGTTAGGCATTTATTAGGGTTAGTACAAATAAAAAAGGTAGTACATATAAAGCTTTTTTTAAGTCTGCATGGTTAGATTTTATTTTTGTATTTTCAGATTGCCCATACAGGTCCTTATATGAACAAGTGATGCAACTGACCTGAGCATTTATTAGGCAATATTTATTTAAATGACAAAGCAATGACAGGCAGAATCTTAGATTTTATTGTTTTTTTAAAGACTAACTTCACTGTTGTTGAGAAAAATGAATCCCAGTTTTATGATCTATGCACATTACAAAATGTTTTACAAGCTTTGTAGCAGATTCATATTTGAAGACACATTAGAAAAGTGAGAATGAAAAGAAATTCCTTTCCCAAATATGACAGCTTGGTTAATAACAATCACCTTGTAACATCTCTGTGTTCTTAGTTTTATTTTATTTTTTTCATACTCTATTTTTTGACTATAGACCCAATGCTTTCTGTATTATAGAAAGTCTGATTTTTTTAGGCAGCCCTTTCAAGGATGTCTGTATTGCTGTGGTGGAGATATGTGGGAAGGACTGATGGTAATGTCTCTATGTACTGTGTCAGCACCATATAAATTACTTAGATCTGTGGGCAATGTAAAATAGACAAGAAATTATACACGTTTTTACCTGCATAAATGTTATTATATCAAAATCTCTGTGAAATAACTGTTTGTTTAAATTGTAGCCTTGATCATCATTTTCCTCAATTCCACACAATAGTTGCTGTTTATTCCAAACTAACAAACAAGGAAACATTCTAAGCAATGGTAGTTGTGTTAAAAATAAACTTTTTTTCAGACTAGATGTGTACACTTTTATTATTTATCAAAGCAAACAATGTAATGTTTGGTAACATATTAGGACCTACCTCCGAATCATGAATTGTTGTTCTCTGGAAAGAAAAACAAATTAAAATTTGTATCCATAAAAAAACAAAAATAAATGTTGCCCATTCCACCAGCAGAACAAAACATCCTTATGCTCCAAAACCACTGCATATATCAAAAACTATTGTACTGTAATACATAAATAAAAATATACATGCATTTTATTCTGCAAACTAATTCAAATGACTTATTACTAGCAGAATTAAATCAATGAACAAATACCAGCAGTACAAGTGTGGGCAGTGAACACTTTGGGCTCATGTTAACAGGCAACAGCTAATCTTTCCTGATTCTAGATATGGCAGTCATCCAGTTCCAGGCTGCAGCTAAAAAAGGTCAGTAGTATATCAAGGCTAGGACTCTTAACCAGCTCCTCTGCTATAAAATCACAGAGATCATGGCACCCATGACTCTATCAAAAAGAAGAAACAGTGACAGCATACTTTTGCCTTCAAGCTGATCTAGTGCTTACATTTTTTTTGTTTTGTATGCATTTATAAATTTGGTATGGGTGCATCTTTTCTCATTTTGGATGCACTGTTCAGCAGGAAAGCCAATTGTCCACACCATTTTCACCTTTAGTAATCATAAAGTTAGTACTAATAATGATTAGATTATAAAATGGCAGGGGGGTTTCTTGCATTAGGAAAGTCACATAGGGAAATTAATATTGTATTAATAAAAAATAACTTGATTCACAATATACATTTTTTAAAACGTGTATTATAGTGTTGGTACTTCTAACCTCTTTCTTGTCTTGTGTTTGAAGCTTGTCCTGGCTTACTGCTGTATAGCCAGTTGGGTTAATCATCTGTACTCACCCCCAGAGTTTTGTTTAACCATGGGTTATAAATGTTAATATTATTAATAATAATAAACAGTATTTAGGTAGCTCCATCATATTAAGCAGCGCTGTACATTAAATAGAGTTTGCAACTGCCAGATTTAAAGCATGTCACAGGAGGAGGAGAGGACCCTGCCCAGAAGGGCTTACAATCTGTGACCTTCTATTTTTATTTTTCCTAATGAATATTAATTATTAAATATGCTTTAGGGTGCAGTTTTTTTCACAACAGACCTGTAGGCTCTGGGTAAAGGTGTGTAACCCTGTTAAAGGGGGGTATGTAAATAACCCTCAAAAACCAGGCTATGTTGCTATTCTATAAATAACAGAGAGGATCCCAGCCTTTGCAATGTGGAAGAGTGAGGATACTAAAAAAAGTTGTCAGTGCCTCCACCCAGATCAGGGTCTCTGTTAGCAGAGGGGCTCCATTCCTGGGACATTAACCAGAATTATTAACAGTAATATAAATCAGAACCCGAGGAACCCCAACACCCAGCATACACCATAAACTATTGCAGCTAAATGAACACACAGTTTGGAGTATTTGTAAGCTTTATATCTCAAAACAGTAATAACAATATTTACAATCAATAAACATTAATGAATGCACATAGCAAGAGTCCTGGGGAGAATTGTGCACAGATATACCCGGGTATATATACAGTCTATAACCCCAAATACCTCCAATAATGATTAGTGTGCGGATGAGTTGCAGAGGCCCCTGGAGTTGACGGTAGCAAAGATGTCCTGATGAGATGATCCTGAAGATAGCGGCAAGGAGATCCTCTAACCGACAATTGGGCTATGTATGCTTTGATCCTGGATTGCAGGGATGGAGGCAAAGTCTCTGGAGTTCGGGAACAACGTATCTGCACTACCACTTAGACCCTAACAATCACACTAATCTGCCCATGCAACCGTACCCCTGCTACCTATGGGCCGTCGGCTGCCCTAAATGATGCTAGATGTAACTAGCCAAAGGGTGCAGATCAGTAAGGATAACCTGGCTGAGCACATGTTCTCGTCTGGGCCCCTTCACTTCCTGCAGTTACTTATATAACCTGCTGGGGTTTCCAAGGTCACTATCAGGGGCAGGAAGCACTTCACTGTTCCTAATGAAGAGATGTCTGTTTACTTTTAACAACTTTTTTTACATTTTTCAAAGTTACAACTCAGCTAGCGGATAGAAAAAGGCAGTCCCCCTACAGGTGAGATGTTGTTTTTTAGCATACCTCTTCTGCTGCCTGCCATAAAATGTTTAGCTGATCTGTAGGCAAAACACCACTTTTTGGTTGTTTTGAAACACTTCATATGTGAACTGTTCTACAGGCCAAAAGTATGTAATGTTGTTCAATAGATTTTATGATCCAAATACCTCTGTATGACAAAACAGCCTGGTTCATTGCTTTACCATTTGCAACTGTATTGAAACAATATGGCTTGGTCACCAACCTGCCCCCATTTTGCTGACAGTAATGGTCTACAATAACTTGTGAATTATGTGTGTTAATGTATGATATATCACTCTGCTTTTCATTGAAACAGCAAATTTATTTTGGATAGGCTTTCAAAGCACAAAAACAGACATAAAATATTCATTCAGCATTTTTATCTGACACTGTGCACCATATTGCAACACAGAGCATTGGCAAAAGTGTAATTTGCCCTAAAGGAACTTCACTGTGCTTATGATGTGATCCTGGTACTTTACCCTTCTGTTAGGGAGCTGTGTTTACAGCCTGATGTAGGGAGTTACTAGAACTGATAAACATAGATCCAAGCAACCATACATTGTGTGTGTAAAAATGCATATAAAACATTTCCAAATTTAAGTGTGAAGTTTTATATTTTGAATTGTAGCTTTAAAAAGTGGCAGGATGTAGTATGGCAATGGGATGGCTTATATTATAAACATGTATTGCTTTGTGCACTTTTCTTTTGCTTTTTGTAAACTTTATGACCAAAATAACAATTTGTCACTGATTATGCATAATTGTTAGTTTTTTTAAGGTATTCCTGGTCTCAGTGGTGGAGAGGAATTGTGAATGTATCCGTTCTATTTACATGTCTCTTTTTTTTTTATATATATTTTTAACAGCATACAAAAAAGATTGAGGAAGTTCGCATTAAACCCATTTCAGCCCGTGCTAAGGCCACACTCCCGGTTACGGAAGGCATAGTTGAGGTGAAGCATCATGGCCGGTGGAGACAGGTTTGTGACCAAGGCTGGACTCTAGAGAACAGCAGAGTCATCTGTGGAATGCTGGGTTTTCCTGGAGAGATTCAACCTAATGAAAAGTTTTACAGGTAATTTTCCATTCTCCAATATTGTTGCAACCTTTGCTATATAGTACTACAATGTCTAAACTTAAACTTTGTCTGTCCTATACATTTTTTAAATTTTAGCAAACTTTATTGTGGATCTTTCTCAGCTTTTGTCCTGCATGTATTAATTTGTGCACTGGCATTGTGCATTCTGAAGTCATTACTAGATGGAAGGTTCTGCCTCTTGCTATTAACCACATGGTCAGATTCCGTATCCTAGGTCATGTTCAGTGTTATAATAAAAGCTGCAGTCATAGCATCTGCTTTTAAGAACAGATTAAATGTTTTTTTCAGCTGTTGCCTGTAACGTGACTTTAATTTGCAAACTTTTGACAAGAGTGGCAAGCCACTCATATGAGCATCGCTATCCAAACTAACCTGGGACAATTGTTTAAAGAAAGACAATTATTTGTATAAAATGATATTTGATTGTAGATTGAAAAGGATACACAATGCTCACAACAGCTCCAAGCAACAAAGTTAATAAGTGAATTATAATATCTCATATCAGAAAGTCCACTCAACAAAAAGATGAAATGACATTCATTTGATACCCAATGCTTTATCAAACATTTTTTGATTTACTAGTTAGGGTTTATAGCTTCTTAAATAGAGATTTTATAAGTCTGAAGCTAAATAAACACATTTAGTTATTGTTGTCCTAAATGACTGCTGTATAGACCAAATTCTCTGCTCTCGGCCAAACTGTCTGTTATGTTTTTTAGAGAGGGTAGGGGTAAGTAGGAGCAGGAGGCATGTTTACACAAGATGTTTATGGTGGCATTGGCTTTTATTATCCCTTGGTGATGCAACATGGTGGATAACTAACGACCTGTTCTACAGCATCAGGAGACACCTCTACACACACTAGATTTTTTTCCATAGACGATCACAAACAGTAGTTTGGGGCAATAGTAGTTTTTGGGCAAAAAAGAGCTTCATAAAGCTTTTCGCCGGACATCTTGCAAGGACTAAAACCTTTTGACTCATGATTTCCTTTTCAAATACAACAGTGTGTTTTTGCGCAGGATCATGGCCAAGAAACTTAAGAAACTTTGGGTTAATGGGTAATAATGGGTGAAATCCAGAAACCAAATACAACCTTTTAGCATGTAGGTTGTGCCTCTGGAGTCTAAATACAATTTGTTTATGCTTGCCTAGTACTATTATGAAATGCACTTTTTTCAGTCTTCAAATTCATCTGTATGAATTAATGTTTATTTACTTCTCTATATCATCAGCCAGTCACCTAGACCTCCTGTTCTTGCTCATTACTCATAGAGACAGTTCAAGATGGTAATAAAGGATATTGGAACTTTAAACTTCCTCCCCAAGGTCCCCTGCAGAACCTATTAGGTCTTCTTACTTTGGAGTTTGACAGGATTAAATTTACAGTAGACGTGAAGCACCACTCTGTAGATTTTTTGTGTAGGTCAGATGCTTTATGACGACAGCTTATTACTACTTTAAGATTGCACAGCCATATTGAATGCCACGTTCATTGTCCACAGTTCTGAAAACCGCGATCAACAGCAAAGCCTAATTACACAGTTTACCTTACAGGAAAAGCCTGTGGTTGGGAAACTGGATGGGTGAAAAGAATATGTTTAATTCTCAGATGAGATAAATGTGCTATTCTTATGAGCACTCCTATGTAATTTACTCTTCTCCTGGTATTACTTAAACAACAAAACCTTTTGGAAAGCTACATGTTTGTTGAAATACCATTCTTGCGCTTATGTTACCATGTTCTTTTCACCTGCTAAACACTGGGAACCAAATGTACTGCAACAAATTTGTTGACCTTCCTGTTTTGAGAACCACTTATATCACAGATACCACAGATATCATTTGAAAATTTACAGACAGCTAAACAATCCTTTTTGTTCAGTTTAACAAAGCATGGTAGTGTATAAACCTAAAATAGGTACATTTTCAGCAGACCTGTGAAGCAGGTACTTTTAAAATGCCATTCCAAAACCAATAATTCATAGTTCTGCAAATTCGTTTACTATGGTAGGCATCCTTGCTGTCCAAAAGCTAGTGCAAGAGACAGAAGAGGGTGGGCCAGAGCTTGAAAACTACCTTAAAGCTTCTCTAGTCAGTGGCATGAAAGCCACGATATGCTGCCTGCTTGCTAGGTTAAATATGAAGACATGTTCTCTTTAATATTTCTGCTTTAGTAAATTAAATCTGGTTTCTATAGAAAATTGCATCATTAGTAAATATCATCACGTCTTTCTTGCCTCACTTGCTTCTGTGGGCACTGAAGTTCTTGCCTTATCTCTGTTAATATTGGCCTCTGTGTGGTCAATAGCAAGCAGTATGTGTGGTCTCTCAACTGTACTATCTCAGGTCTCCGACTGTCTGTCTGCTTTTTCCTCATCCATGTCCTCCCGCTTTCTCAAACTTAATAGGAGTAAAGCATAATTTCTGGTGCGTTCACCTCTTTCTGTTTCACTACCTGTAATTACTATATAAGTAGACAACACCCCAATAGTCTCAAATCATCATGCCTGGTTTTGCTATTTGACTCTTACCTCTATTTTGAGCTTCTCTTTAGTTCTAACCATCACCTGTCACCTCCACCTCAAAATTATAGCCCATAAAATAAAAATACTTGTGCACTCCTTGGTCATATACTGTCTTGACCACAGCACCTTCCTCTATGGCCTCCCAAATAACAGAATGGCACCGCTCCAATTCCTACTGTACTCTGCTGTATGCCTTATTCACCCCTCTGTTCCCCTTTCTGATCCTGTCCTATCTGCAGCCAAAAAAACAGATAATTCAGTTCAGTGTACTAACTCTCACTTTTAAAGCTCTCTATAGCCTGTGTTCACTATATATCCTCTCTAATTTCCAGATATAATCCTAACTGCAATCTTTACTCTGCACATGAAACTTCCATATCCTCAAACCTGATAAGCCATTCACATTCTTGTGTCCAAGACTTATCACAGGTTTTGCCCTCCCTTTCGAACTCTCTTCTACACCGCGTATGCAATACTCCATGCCTTGTAACTTTAAAGAGTATCCTTAAAATCTCTATTTTGATTTGTCAGTACATCCACCTTCTCCCCTACAACAGCTGTTGGTGCCATTTACAATGGGTATAGAAAAAAATGACTTTTTCAGACTTTTTCAAACTATTTACATTTTGTTGCTTTGAAGTCTGAAAACACAAGAAACATTTCAGCTGCATTTACTGTGTTTTTTTTTTTTCTCATAACCCTCACATACAAGTCACGTTTGGGGAGCACTTATATACCGATATTGTTGTCACATTTACTCAGTGACCACTTCTTGCCCTACATTCCTGTAACTGCTTTAAATTTAGGCTAATCTCACCAGTTTCCTCCCTACTCATCCATATAGTTTAAACAGATGGACTAATCATGAGAGTGTCCTAGTAGTACCAAATGTTTTCCACTTCTTAATTATTGACTTTACTTAGAGATTCATAAAGTCTTTGAAAAGTTTTGGTATCTGCCTTTTGATTTGTGACTGTCCACAACTTTATCCCTAGGATCTTTTGCTTTCAGGTTCTACTACTAAGCTTGGGTATGTTCCAGTATGTACCCTTTGTACAATCGATTTTATATTTACCAAAATGATGTAAAATGAGGACCTACCGTACATAACCATCCTATCTCACTGTGTTCATGTTTATTTGTTAATGTTCAAGATTTTCTGTCCTGTCCTGATGTGAAAACTTTTTCCCAGCCAGGGAGTTACTGGGATAGTAAAACCTAACATCTGTCCCCATTCTATCCACGAAAAAGTATAAATACAGTTCAAATGAACTTGTTTGCTGTCATAGTAACTGTAATTTATTAATGATGCTTTTTGTAAAAAATTACCATTTTCTTTAAAACAAACTAACATCACATTATATACAGTAAATAACTACACGCAATATATGACAACAACCGTACAAAGATAATCAAACTTATATATCGCAGAAATATGAGTACCTAGACATTTGTGAAACGTTTTGGTGTGTGTGTGTGTATAGTTAATCCTGTACCAATCAAAATTGCAAGTGCGGGCAGTGAGATTTATTCAACCTATTAAGGATTTAGCACAGCACACATTTTCATAAAATGTTTTTTTATAGCAGTTTAGAAAAATGCCATGTTTGTAGTGAAGGAGGTAAAGTCCTGAGCGAATTTAAGGTCACATCTGAGTAACTTTTTCTTCTCTTTTCATTTTCTTTTCACTCTTTAACCTTTGTACTAAACTGAATAACTAAAATTGATGATCCCTGTATTTGGGTTAGGTAATCTGGTGGGTAAAGTAAGGTTCCATATATCAAAGCATTATATGAGACCAAAATGGCCAATAATAATGATAAAATGATGTTTTATGATGAAGTAAAAAAAGTGTTCACTTGGCAAACATGTGAGTATGGGAATAGCAAATGAGTTATATGTAAGAAGTTTTTTTATCAACGTTTTTATTGAGAATAAATCAGTAAAAAAGTATCAATAGAAAAAAAAGGATTAATAGTCAAAAATATCCAAAATCCAGATATACCAGAATCAGATATACTTAGAAACAGAATAAAAAATAGAAGAAGAAAATCAACAAGAGAGGAAGAGGAGGGAAGTGAGAGATGTCCTCACTGTGGGCTTGATTTATTAAAGGTCTTCAAGGCGAGGAGATATTTTATTCAGTAAACCTGGGTAATCCAGCAAACCTGGATCTAAGTAGCATTGATCCTAGATCCATCCAATCTCATATGTAGCATGATTGATAATTTTACCATTTCTTAAAATAAATCCAAAGTGTCATAGCATTTTACTGAATATTCTGAAGATCAAGTAAGGCCCTTTGGTGTTGTCTGGGGCCCCAACAGGGGATGCATAGACCGGGTAAGTTGACAACTGCTGCTTTAATAAAAGAGATCAAAAGTGTTGAAGTATCACTCAAGTATTAGCTCACCAGGATACTAGTAAGTGCTGCAGAGGATGAGATCAAAGTAAAAATCTTTATATACACACAAAATTAGATCTTAAAAAAATAAGGGAAGAATTCACACTCTGCTGCTTCTTCCTATTAAATAAGGTTGTAATAATTCAACATACAGACACATATGTTTGCTTATCCACATATACCAAATAGGCCAATGGTGTGCTGTAGTTTATAGCAGACTTTACTTTGCTATAAACTTGCTTGTAGCCTGTATACAAAGGCATTTTTGCATCTAAACAGCTTTTCTTTTCCATGCAAGCCAATGTGCAGAAAAATGCATGCTATTGCAAACTGCTCACTGTTGAACATGCCCAATAATAATATAGACATTATTGCCTCTGTAGATTGCTACTGAAATCGTGTACATTTACTATTTGCTTTTTTCTTCTGGATACTGAATACTCCATATCACATATATTAGAGTACAGGATATATTGATACAGAGAAACCAGGAAAAAACTACTTGACTTGCATAAGTAGAAATGGGGTCACTACTTGCAGAACAAAAATTACTAAAAATGCAGCTCACAGCACAACTAATACCCTTTGGCTGCAGCAACATCACTCTATCCTGCCATTGCAAAACATATTAGGGAAGCAGCCCCTTCCCAAATTCTTTATACTATTTCTTACCTATTCTATCACTTGTGTGGTTGCAGACAGTGGGGCATTGTCCCTTATTCTTTATAGCTGCTGAAGCAGATGTGTAAAGCTCGATCCTTTTCTTCTGCACCACTCTTTATATGGGGGGCCAAGGCATAAGAGGACACACTTATGACTGTAGGGTACAAGAAAGACCAAAGTATACATTTAAATATATATTTTTTTATAGGGGCTTAAGCCTAAAGCTTAACGTATATGCAGTATATACATTTCAGTGATACACAGTGTTGGTAAGTATTTATTGTCCAACAAAAACTCATCCTGGGAGAAAAATACAATACGTTGCTACAGTCTACTTCCCTTGTCTTCCACATTAAAGAAGCACAAGGACTAAGATACATGATCCCTTTTAAGAAAGTAGCATGTGACTTGCTATTTGTAACTCATAATATAGGCTTCAAGCTACAGTCAAAATGATGCAATTCCTGTGTTGTTTGCACCACAGACTTTTACATTAGATGTGGTGGTTTCATTACCAAATGGGACACTCTCTCCATTGAATTAATGCATTCTCCATGTGTTTGCATATTTATCTTTATTCTCTGGCACATTTGGTTTCCCAAACCAGATAGGTTAACTAGCTTTTTACCAAACTGGTTGCAAAATGACTTTGACTTGTATACTTGTAGTAAATGCCTCTGTGCCCTTGAGTGATGCTAACATTACTACACAGTACAGGAAGGCTCCAGAATATATATTTTAGAAAAGAAAAATTGAAAATAAGTAAATTAATCATTAGCTACCTTGAAACAGGAAAAATAGGAAGCAACCATGTCTGAGTTTGGCTGAAAAAGAGCTGGAATTTGATTAAAAGGCTTTAATCTTGTGATGTTAATTAAACTTCCTTCAGCAGTTCGTACAGTATTGTGATATGATTACAACTAGACTGTGCTCACAGCAAGTCTTTTTCTCCAGCTTGTGGAAGAGGCACCTTGTGACAAAAACAAGCTAAAAAAAATTGTCTGACCTGACCTTACATTGCTACAAAAAGCAGGATTTTAGAAACCTTTTGGAGTCCTCCTAAGCAGTTTTCATATTTTCACCTTCATTTTAAACTCTTTGTTTTTTTCTGCTTCTTTGAGAATTATTCATATATAGATTTGAATGCATGCTTAAAAAAAGCTTTCCTAAATTTTTCTCCAAAACAAAATGTAGAACATAAAAAAGTAATATACAAGCCTCTTTGTAACATCCTGCTGTTACAATATTACCTTTGTCAATCTGCACACATTGTAATTTTATAAATTACAAGACAAATTCTGTATTGTTTCTTTGCAATACAACTTCCTAAAAGTGTTTTGCATACATTTAGTGCACAAAACACCTCCAAATGTATAATCATTTTTTCTATTTTTGTAATTGGCTTATTGCTTTACCCATTAGTCTGCATTAATAAGTCTTAGACATAAATAATGAATGCACAGGGTCACTAGAATCACATACCCAACATCTGAAGCTAAATATATATATTTGTACATCAAAGAGCAATCTTTTTCCCCCAAAGAAAACCTGCATGGCTGCTATCTCATCGCCCTATTGTGTAAGAAAACGCCCCCCCCCCCATTGGCCCTATGAGAATGGAGGAAATTAAAGGTTTTGTTAACGATTGGCTTCTTAACCTGATATCCAACCCCTAAGTCTCACAATGGGCTGCTGTTTCCTGGGCCCTTCCCATACAGTGTCCCCTATACTATTCCCCCCCCCCCCCCCACACCTGGTTTACCTACCTCTACCATATGAAATGTTTTCATTATGTGGTTTTGTATAGTTTTTTTGCTCGACAGATATATACCTGATGTCAATCTAACTCAAAAGTTTGTAATTTTGTCTTATTGTATACCATGTTTATAATACTTGTAATGTGAATCTTTATATATTTCTAATAGAAATATATTGAACCATCAAAAAAAAAAAAAAAAACAGAGCAATTTACCAAAATTGTCCCATGATATTATATAAAATGCTCTGCTACACGTTTGCCATACACAGCTTCCTGAGTAAGAGCATAAACCCATAATATGGTGTATAAATGCAGCAGATCGGTATAAATGTGATGGTGAGAGCCAGGTGCAGAAAGACCAACCAATGAACATCAAGTCAATGTACTGTCTGGCTAACATACCCCCAAGATATAAAGGGGTTATAGGAGGCAAAAACAAAGTTAATTTCATGCAGAATACTGCTTGTAGTATTCTGCATGCAGTAGCGGCACTATTTCAATGCAGTGGCGGGCCAGTTGCAGTTCATATTTAGGATTCCTTTGGGAGCCAAAGAAAAGGACGCTGTGGCCAGATTTTGACACCCCCTGATCTAAACGCTAAGGAAAAGCCTACATTTTTACCCTTTTTACCTTGGCAATTGCAGCTCCAGCTATTGATGAGACATATGCCTACCATGGTCATAAAAAATTTACATTCACTAGTGACCGAATACAATTTTACTTATATACCAAGTAATTAGGAAAAAAATACCATTCAGAAATTAGTTTAAAGAAAAACCTGGTAGTGCAAGCATAAGAGAAAGGTGTGCATCTACAAAACTTTTTCTAAAAGTTTGTGCAATGTATTTATTAACCTAGAGGGGACTGTTGTTTATCCTCAAGAAAAGTTTGGGTTTTACCCTAAGCTTTTAATACATTTTTCAGTGTTTCGTGCTAAATTGTATGTTGCTAGCATGTACAGTAAACTGTCATTGTGGGATTATAGAAGAGTGAAAATTCTTTTTCTGCAGTCAGAGTTGAAATGACTGCCAAAGACTGAGTAAGCAGAAAGAGGAGGATGTACATTTTCAATACTGTAGCAGGAGACAGGTCAATTTCTGTCTAGCAGGAGATAACTCTAAGCGAGACTGGAACATTAATTATCTGAGCAAACCTCAGAATTGTTCTCTCGACAAATAGATTTGGCTACATCATTGGTCTCTCATCTTCAATTCATTGTTATCTACATAGAGAATTTATAATGAAATGCTCAGCCAAACACTAAAAGCATGTAGTGTTGTGTAAATGGAACACCAATATTCTTCTTTACTATGGTCTCCTTTACATTTTATGTTTGTGTTTCTGCCTTTTATTTTCTTGATCAGAGAAAGGGTATGACACTGATCACATTTTCTGTAGTGGTAACTTCATTTGGTGCCTGCATGAGCAAGGTCCATTATTCATTTATTACAGGTTATGAAAATTATTTGTTGAAAATTATAGATACACTTAAAGGCTTCAAGAAAGAACAAGAAGGTCAAGGGTTCTGCGTTCACTGGCTACAAGTATGATTCTAGTCATTGACTTGTAGTTAGTGAAAATCACACAATTTGACTTGTATAAGAATTTCAATAATAAAGAATAAACCCAATAATACAAATGTAATACACTGGAGCATGATTCCTTCAATTTGTTGCCATGCATTATATATATATATTTCTTTAATTTATCTTTTTTTTTTGGAAGATATTAGCAAATTATAATCTAACCAGTTTTCTGTTTAGCCAGGATTTTTTACATTTATCAAACCAATGTAGCAAATCCTTATATATTTAGCAGACCAATAGAGGGAACAAATGGGAGGTTAACGGGGGAGCGCGTGTCATCAAGTGCTTGGATGTTATGCATTGATGTGACTTTGTAATCCTCATTATTGTCAGTTTCATCTGTTGCTGCAATGTTTGTGACTTTTAATGCAAGCTCGCCAGTGTAAAGCTGCCGGAGATGCGCGGCTCCGGCCGCAAGCTTTTTCAGTTGCTGAATAGCACGACGGCGTACGATTTTGGATCGCGAATACGAATGCGCGAGCGATCATCCGATTCTGGGGCAATGTCTGCTTACTGACAGGAACATGTCAGACTTTAAAAAGGCTCACATTTCCATTTGCTCCAATGCTGCTTCCAGCAGACCATGTGGTCTGCCAATGCCTGGTCTTTTTGCCAGCTCTGTGCAGGCAACCCTGCACTGCCTGCCAAAACATGCCAGGTGCATGCTGGGGCAAATAGAATCTACTTCCTCCAACCCCACCTCTTTACCCTGATTGACAGGGGAAACATTAGAGCTCATTATGCATATGACTACACTACACCACAGCTGGGTGTGTTCTGTTATCTGCTTTTAACTCCCTTCTCCTGACCTTTCAGGCCCACTGCCCACCCAGACCTTTGCAACTGAATCTCCTGACCCCTCTGTCACTTCTGATCCTTTTGTATACCTGGTTGTCGACCATCCCTGGAGTTTTACTAGTGGTTGACCTTTATCCTGCCTTATCCCCATTATTGATGGACTCCTTTTCCTGGTCCAGAACTGTGTTCACACTCTTGATACTCTGTAAGTCCTCCCTTCTCTGTAAGACACCATTCCCTGCAAACTCAGGTCCTGGGGCAACCAGATGCTGGGACAGTGATACTTGTTAACCAAGGCTGAGCGGAGTGCTGTGGAGATTAGGGGATTTGTGCCTTACCAACACAAGAACAGCGAGTTAGAGGGGCATTAAAATTTATGTCTTAATTGAAGAGTAATTTAATAAATAATGTGAGCATTAGAAGTGCCACTCTAAATGCATGGTTTTATTTAGGTTTGATACAAAAAGCCAACACATTTTGTGGGTAAGAAGGATCTCCCATCCCCAGGACTGTATGAAGGTAATAAACCAGATGAAAGCATTCTGAACCATGCTTAGTGCGGCTATTTGTAGACTATTTATATGTTAAGATGTTTTTAAACATTTGCATTTTTCTATATGCAGCTCTGAAAAATAGGAACTCTTCTGACACTTTCTATCCCAAATAAAGACTATAGAAGGAGTAACATTCTATAGTCCACCTCCTCTGTCTTAGAGGCCCTCATGATTGGCCCATGTAAAATACAGCTGCCTAGTTAACTCTGTGTTGTTGTGATAATAAATCTAGTCAGAACCTCACACATGCTACTTAAAACCTTGGGCCTGATTTATTACAGCTCTCGAAATCTGGAGAGGATACACTTTCCACTTTCATCAGTGAAGCTGGGTAACTCGGCAAACGTGAAATACATTTCTTAAGTCCTTTGCTAGCAAAAGTTTTGAATCCTAGACCACATACATTCCAGGTTATCTGGATCACCCAGCTTCACTGATTAAAGTGTATTCTCTCCAGCCTTGGAGAGCTTAAAAAAATTAGGCCCCTTGTCTCAAGAGTCATCTTTAATTATTACTAATCATCAGCTTTGACAGGGAAATGTTATTAATTTTTTCAAATAAATGTCAGCTATTAGGTTCAAATTGATGTTATGATTCTTTATGATGATTATGATGATTATTATGAATGCAAGAAAATAGGCATGGACACCAGTGTATCTGTGTTTCTGTTCTGATTTTTTTTTTACAGAAAATGGTGTTATTTACACATATAATGCAGAATGTGGTATAGAATATGGTTCAACTGATCATGCATACTTTTTCATTTTTTAGAAATTAAAGGGATTAGTCAAAAGTGAACATCCAGGAGTCTACATACATTGATGACATTGATATCCTGTGATCTCCTTTTACATCCAGGTCATAAAATAAACAGGTCTTTGTTCTTATAGACCCTTTGTTGAATTGAAACTAAAGTTGCTATGTATACACACAAAAAATCTCACCAGATGTTCACCCCACACAATGCAGTTGGATTCTTGTCAAATTTCTCACTGATGATTCTGTTACAAAATAGAGTCTGCAAACAAGATGAAGACTGACACCAAATATATTTTTCTTCCATCCAAAATTCCATCTAATTTAGAAAGAAGACTAACGTACAACATTACAAAGTTGTTAACTAACTGTTAATAATAATCTTTGTATGTATGGATGTTTAAGAAGGGTAAATATCTCTGCTCCAGGAATATTTTTTTATTATTATTGTTTAGGGTTTACTGATCATTTATTTGGAAACTAATGAATGAAATGTTTTGTTCCCTGTAAGTAGAGTTTTGGCATAATTAAAAAGGATGCTGGCGATGGCATATTTTCAAAAAATAGGTTAGGTTAGTGTTGGAAAAAATATCCAATAATTGCAACTGAACATCGTTCTTCTTTTGACTGTGAGCACAAACTTTTCTTTTGCAAAACTATAATATGCTGTGAAATGTTTTCCCTTTACATGCATATAGCTACTCTTGCTTATCAAATAGGCACATTACCAGCATTTGCAAAACTGAAATCATTTTAGCTTTGAGGCACATGGAAATTAAAACTGAGAAGGCAACATGATATTTGGTGCTACATTAATATATCAGTTACAAGGGGATATGTTTTGAAAGAAAATATATGCTAACATAGGCATATTTGCCCATGAAAAAATGGACTTATTTGATTATGTTGCTCTCTTCTAATATAATTTGGAGCTTGGCTGGATGAGTAGGGAGTTCAGAAGAGGGACATTGACAACACTAGCTTCTATAAAATTAAGTTTTTCCCCATAGAAATAGATCTTGTGCTCAAAGATTTTCAGCACCATCTGTTTTGTAGACAACAATAATTTAAAATGAACTTTAGCCATTGAATGGGTGACGTTTTGTGAGGTAGAGAGTCTGTGAGGGTTCTCAATCATCCAGGTCATCTTATATCTAGAAGTAGTTTGTTATATTTGGGATATACCTAGATTGTTTTTGTAATGCTGAGGACATTTTGTAGCTTTTCCACTTCTTCAGCTTAGGAGTGGCCAGTAAAACACATAAATATCTATATCCATATGGGTACATCTAACTACCATGGAATTACCAAGAACAGGATAGGAGGTGTGAATGTTTTAGTATCACCTTGTTCTAGTTCTATATTACCATCTTTAGTGCTGAAAAGCCCCCATAGGTATTAGTGCTTTTAATTTATAATGGCTCAAGATGTGAATTGCTGTTGACTTACTTGGGTAGAAATGTTAAAAAAAACAGCATTACATGTGGAAAACAGAAGGTGTTAAAGGGCCCTGTTTACTGATGGTTGTTTCAGCTTAACCTAAAAAGCATGATTTTATTTGTCCTATTATTCGGACTCAACCATGACCCATGGAATCTTTGCTGTAGATCCCTCCGAGAAGTAAAGCGCCAAACTTGTGCCTTTTTATTATCCTTCTCCTTAGTGATTTGGGATAGAATCAATGGCAGTTGATTGGCACTTGCCAATGTCACCACTATGTTATAATCCACAGTTCCCCCCGGGCTACTGTCTGATACTTTGCATGGTGGATGAACACAGGATTTTTTCAGGATTGGTGACATAGTAGGTCCTAGGGTTTACTTACCTTCTCAAATCTTTCCATTTGTCACTGTAGAAGGTACAAAGATAGAAGGTGTATATTGTGCAATGGAAGTTGATGCTAATAATAAAATCAATAGAAATATGAATACATTGTCATCAAATATATTTCCTATGGGAATAATTGGGAAATGTTTCCATGCAGCTGAGCTATGGTGGTAATAACTGGAAAGGATACAAAAAATCCACCCATCAGGGCCATTACTAGTAAAGCACAAGTTACCGTATTTTTTGCTGTATAAGACGCACTTTTTCTTCCCTAAAACTGGGGGGGAGTTGGTGCGTCTTATACGACAAACACCGTGTTAAAAAATAATTAAAATAACATACTCACCCGATACCCCGATCCTGCGTGCGTCTCCTCTCCTCGATGCTGGCTGCAGCGTGTGTCTCCTCCTTCCTGCAGAGCAGAGCGAGAAGAAGCCGGCACTTGCGCCCCTGCGATTCTGAACCCGGAAGCACGCTGGAAGCAAGCTGATCCCTGCCCTAACGGAGTTCCCCGGCGGCAAAAAAAGGTACCAGTAAGTGATCAGAAGGGGAATTTAAATTGGCACAGAGTGATCA
>NC_092867.1:11011389-11092544 GCF_032062135.1 Pyxicephalus adspersus | reverse complement strand
TGATCAGAAGGGGAATTTAAATTGGCACAGGGTGATCAGAAGGGGAATTTAAATTGGCACAGGGTGATCAGAATGGGGGAATTTAAATTGGCACAGGGTGATCAGAAGGGGAATTTAAATTGACACAGAGTGATCAGAAGGGGAATACGGTATGAATGATACATGAGTGATCAGAAGGGGAATAGTACAGTATTTGGTTCAGAATCTTTTTTTCTAGATTTTCCTCCTAAAATTGGGTGCGTCTTATATTCTGGAGCGTTTTATACGGCGAAAAATACGGTACTTTCTTTCTTTATCAAAATTCTACTACTCTAGAGCTAATGATTGCACTTGGAAGTGAATTAAAATCTCCAGTGATCTTTCTTCTGTTTAATTTTGTATCCATTGGATATCACTTCCTCGCTAAGCAATTTACGCAGATTTTATAAAAAAAATATACATTTTTTTTATACATGGGTGATGAATAAAAATTAACAAAAGGAAAAGTGTTACAATAGCCATAACAAAGCATTTTACTTCTTTAAGGCCTGGGAGCATGGGGGTCGCAAAACTATCCAGCGACACTGGTTAATGGAGGTAGCAATTGCATTTGACAGATGCATTTTTATGAAATAAATGTATTTAAAGTCTGTTAGCACCATATATACAACTTCTATTAAATCAATTAGTATTCGATCGCATAATTATGGCTCTGGCAACTTTTCTCATCAACATCATTATAGTCAGTGATCATCTTCTGCAGCAGAATACCCTCCTAAATAAAAGGTTCAGTTAACAAAGCTTTAACACAAGAATAGATATCTTTATTTTAGCCATGTGATTGTAATTTAAAAAAATATATTTAGTTAAGATTTTAAAATAAATATCCTTATACATGTTTGTTAGCTTTGTTCATTTAACCTGTAGTCGTATACATACCAATATTGCATCAAAATGAATCCTGATGTGTCAGGTATCACTCTGCACATGGGTGCCCTTGGCACCCAAACAATTTAGTTTGACTTGCAAAAGCTGTACCAAAGCTTTGTATATGAATAGTTACCCATAAGACAGCAGGAGCTGAACACAATTATCTTTGAAAAGACCTTTTTACCATAAGATTTTACAGAAATGCTTTTTTTTCCAAAATGTTTCCAGCCCTCTGCCCTGTTATTATTCACTATAAGTTGGAAAGTGTTCTGATCTCATTATGTGAAATTAGATTGCCCTTTAAGGCTAATAACTGTTTGGATATGTAGAACTCTCTAACAGCGACATGGGACATGTTATACCCTTTAAGATAGCACCAGAAACCGCTCTGGCATTTTCAAATGGCTTAATAACACATATAAAAGTGCAACAAAATATCAATGCATAATAACATGATCGAGTAATACACCCCCTGTACCATGGAGTTGCATTCAATTAGCCTTATTTCTCACTTTAACAGAATTGAATGTGTAGAACATAGTGGACATTACGTGACCTTTTACATTCAATGGCATAAGGTAATGGCCTAGTGACCAAACTCTGAAGTGTGTTATTAGCAAGGAAACAAATGACTAGCGTGGTATTTTGAGAGCATTTGGCAAAGGAAATGTGCAGTATATGGTTTACTATAATTGTATGTATGTGATACGCCACAATGTTCATGTTCCTTGAAAAGATAGAGGACAATGCCTCTAAATGGTATCAAAAAACTTCAGATGCTTTTGTAAGTAACTTTAGGGTTTTTGATTTTCACAGACCCACATTTATGGTTCTCATTGAACTTTAATGGCATTGTATGAGGTATATAAATTGTATAAGTGTTGCATATGCTTCTATATTAACAGATATTTTTATTGTGCTTATTTAGAGCATCTTTATGCTGAGGATAATTTAAACTCCTAAGGCATTTTGCATAACATATAATTTGTGACTAGATAAAGTCTGCTTTTAAATGTTTTTACCATTGGAACTCAGTGTTGCAGTAAATATTATACTATATAATACTTTAGGATCATAACCTTATTTCTGACACCAACACCTAAAAAACATTAATTTTCTTATCAGGTAGCTGAGTTCCACAAGTTGGAGAGAAAACCACAATATTGCCTCTTGTGCATGTGGCTTGTATATAAAAATAAAAATATTTGATTGGTATTATTGATCTAAAAAATGCAAAAAAGCACAAATATCTTAACATTGTAGACTAAAAGCATAGCTTTTGGTTACAAAAATGTGTGCATGCAAAGCTCAGCATTGTTAGTTGGTATACCCAGCACATCGCTGCTTTCCCAGTGGCTGCCAGGACTAAATGATCTCTTGCGCACCTGTGTGTGAGTTATGTCCACCAAAGGTCAGAACGAGGAAAAGAAAGAAAAAGATGATGGTGTCCATGATAAAATGGGTACAGGCGAGTGTGGGTTTATTTTTGCTTTAAAAAATGTGTGAACCTTACTTTCGACGCAAAGATTTCTATAAATTGAGAAAAGGCTTACCAACACGTAACGACTCTCTTTCCAAAACCAACAGGAAAATACACTGAAGAGTACTAAAGGATAATAGGGCCACCTCTACTTAACCATTGCTATTAACCTCCCCAGCGGTATTCCCGAGTGTGGCTCGGGGTTAAATTTAATTACAAAAGCAGTAATCCCGAGCCACACATTTGGGGTGGAGTTGCTTACCTGCTCCCCACGAGCCCACGGTGTCCTCCAGCAATGCCAGGCCAGCATCTGTGTCCCCATGCCTGGCATCTGTGTCCCCTGGCCTCGCGTCCCCGGTGTATGAACATTGGGGATGTGAGGCCATTGGATGCAGATGCCGGGCAGGCATGCAACGTGTGTACGTGTGGGCTGGAAGGGGCGTCACCAGCGGGAAATTAAAAGTAAGTATTTTTAAATGTCAAATGTACCGCTTTGACATTTAAAAGTTCTCAAATAATCATACTGCCAGGGAGGTTAATAGAGTTGGGCACTTAGTACTAGTTTAGCATTAGGGACCACCGTTTACAGATATACCATGAGGAGTGCTGAAAAAAAGCTTTTTCTGTTTAAATCTACTGAAAAGCTAACATATCATTTCCATGTCAATCTCCTGATCCCCCTGTACATAGTCGTTCCTTCCACCTGCCTCTACATCACTAGGAGTTCTTGTGATGGCATAGAAGTCAGTGGAAAAAACCACTGAGCACATCAGGGGACAGGGAATCAACACTATATAAAGTGTTTATTTCTAAGCAGACCTCCGAATATTTATTTCACTAGAGCAGAGATCAGTAGAGTGGGAGAAGTAAGCATATTCTCTCTTTTACAGTGAGGATGTTTTGGCTTATTTTAGTTTTCTGACAGGGTTGCTTTAATGATGTACAGTTGGAGGAGTGCTTGGCAGCTTGCATAATAGGAACCTGTCAGGATACAAATATATGGGCTGCCATTGCTCGGTTGTTTTCAAAAGTGCAGGCTTTGGAGTTGTCATTTTGATCCTGGCTTCACTACATAGTAAGTCACTGATCTACAACAACCATTAAAAAGCGCATTTCAGACTTTTTTAGATTTGACTAGCTGCATGAACCAGATCTGTGACTCACAATGTAGGTAAGGCACTCCGGAAGCCTGCCTCCTTAAAAACAGATCAGTGGGGGCTGAATTTTAATCATGCTCATCTTGTGGAAGCTTATACCAGTCTGTGGATAATGTAATTCATGCAATCATACCGCCCTCAAATCATCTTAGAATTTATGCAATAAAAAATATACATTTTGTTGAAGAGAGCTAAAGCTTATTTGTCTCCCATTGTTCCCAGTGTAGTCGCTACCAGCTTTTTGTTGTAATGTGTGCATGACCAAGAATATTAAGTTTATCAATAAAACTTCAATATACCAGAGTTTTACCAGAGTTTACCAGAGCCCACTGTTGATCTTCAGTTTTAAAATGTTTTCATGTATTTGTACCTTACATTTTATATTTACATTGAGCAAAGCTATTGCACTGTACATAGCTTTTGTAAAACATTACAGATCCCTCTGCTTCATGTAGACTACCCTAGGCAATACCCACAAATGATTTCAAGCCTCTATGATTGAAATAACTTTAAAAAAAAAAAACAAAAGGTTGGGAAGGAAAGGACTAACTCCTTTGTGGTGCTGACCTCTTTATCCGATCCTTGTCTAGGTTCATACCCTTTTACCATCTTAAATTGGCAGGGCAAAATGACATAACTCCTGCATGAGCTGGACAAGAGCATTGTCTTTATAATGTATCTATATTGCACTCTGGGGCCGAGAGCCACGCTGCATTTTGGTATTCGTGGAAATCAGAAACAAAAACCAAAGCCAATTTCTTGTTTATGGCACCATAAACTTTAATCCCTTTAATCCAATTAAGGGGCGGTTTGGTGTACAGTTAGTGGACATACCAGACAGTTTATGAGTTGTGTAGAAAGAAGTTTAGACTTTTCAGTTACCAAAATGAATTAACATGAAACCATGCTTATTTACAAACTTATATGGAGAATTTTAACACACATTTTAATCCATTATTTCCAGCATATGATCCAATAAAGAGCTGCTTATGCTGCAATTTTTCCTTCGGAAGTCCTTGGTGCAACTGTTGTTTTTAGCACAAGGCAATTGTAAAGGCACACACTGAAATGTGTTTCTTAACTATAAATTGTTTACAAATGGTAAGTTCACATGGGTGTCATAAGTACCATTCAAACTTCAGGGTCTGATGGGGGGATACTTAAACAATGTTCTCAGCACACACTATGTTAAGCACTTCAGTATATATTGATAAATGAAATATTGTTTGCAATGCTCAAGTTTTGCCACCCCATCCAGTTTTTACTTTGCTTACATTCTGGAGCAACATTTACAGCATGAGAGGAACAGAGAGTAACCCAGGCACTGCATGTTGTTCTGCAGTAAATGTAGCCTAAGTGAGATTATGTTGTTGAACATAAAAAATATAATTTTTTTTAACACACCATTAATGTGTTTTTAATTATTGGAAATAATGCATTTCTCCATTGTGGAAAACATAATGATAACTAATTATGTTTCTTTAAACAGCAAAAATGCGTTTTCAATTTCTTGCTAAGTAATTTAAATATTTTGCATTAAATTAGCTTCAATTATAAAAGATAATAATTTTCACTCTCAGAATATGTATTTGCTATGGTAACTAGTAAACATAAGTTAAGATAATTTAATAAGTTAGTGATAACAAAAAGTGATGATGCACATCATAACAATCAATTAAAAATGATCTCCAAAAACAATTATTACAATAATATTCCTATTGTATCCAGGAAAATAATACACATGTGCACAGTTAATTTGATCAGGAACTTTCATTATTATATGGTTCACCCTGTCTTTTCCCCTAATGATTGAATGGCCACAATATGTTATATGTGTGCTATGTTTTTAGGCCATTTCACCAGTTGGTTGAGCACAAAATTGGCAGTAGATTTGCTCATGTGATAATTTCCACATCTATTTTATGGCTGACTATTTGGTAATCAGTATAATATTATACTATCAATGTAATATTGAATTTGTTTTGTATGTACATTGAAAATTCATGTAATATTGAATTTTCTGATCTTTTCCAACTACAAAAAGTGAACAAATGAGCGCTGTATTCACAGTGCCGCTCTGTTTTATGGAGAGGGGAGGAGGAAAACAAGCGAGTGGCACCCCACTGTGCTCTCCTCTCTATTGTCTTGTATTGTGGTCATTCAAATTGACCTTAGACTACAATAATGACATATGACTATGGTAGGGACGTTAGATTGTGAGCTCCTTTGAGGGACAGTTAGTGACACGGACGTTAGATTGTGAGCTCCTTTGAGGAACAGTTAGTGACACGGACGTTAGATTGTGAGCTCCTTTGAGGAACAGTTAGTGACACGACTATCGACTTTGTACAGCACTGCGTAATATGATGGCGCTATATAAATACTGTATAATAATAAAAATAATAATAATATTTGCCTTGGTTGTTCAAAGGAAACATATCTTTTTCATGCAGTAATTCTTTATGGGACAGGGACAAATGTGGAAGTGTCTTTGCCAATATATTACATACAAAGTTATAGTTTACATTGTATAAATACAGGAACCGAATCAATGGAATAGAATGAATCATTTGTCCTTTTGAATTGCTAGAGAAAGCAACAGTGTTTTACATACTACTACTGTCCATATGTGGATTAAGACATTAGTGAAATGGAACATATTTTTAAGTTAGCACATCAGCCATATATTAGACAGATTTTTTCGCACATGTTTTTCTATGGCTATAATGACACTAATTAGACCTTATGTAATAAGTGCATCATATTTCTAATATATCTAAACGATAAAACCTTATGTTATAATCATTTTATAATGTTTCTTATTCAGTACAAAGTTGCTATAGAAACTTGGGAAGAATGCCATATGCTGACAGTGATTTTTTTTTAGCCCAGATATAGGAAAAAGAAATTAAAGAGAATCCATCCTTTGTGAAATAATAGCCCTATATTCAATGCTTCATGCCCTGTGTGAATAGACAAGAATATTGCACACTGTATATTCTGCTGCTGCATTCCACATTGAGTTTGTATAATAAAGTTCAGGTTGCATTATCTCAATACTTGGCTGTTAAAAGTAAATTACCAACCTGCCTGTGAAATCACAGGTGGACAGATGTATGATTTTGTAGATAGAATTCTCCCTAGTTGAATCATCTTCACTACTAGCGCTATGGTTTGGCAAAAGGAGACTCACATCTCTTGTTGTATTTCCTACTATTTAAAATAAATGAAAAATCCAACAAAAATGAGACACCATAATGGCTTTACCACAAAAGTAAACCTAGAAACTAGGTCTAGGGTACAGAGATTCCTCTAATGGAATCTCAGAGAACTTAGGAAAAAAGTAGTACAAAATATGGGCTTGGAAAAAAAGCATTCTGCCATACACCAGAAACTGAGCTAAAAGTTTTGAGTGCACATGTTGGAAATTGAACTTAATGGGAAAGTTCTAAATAAACACTCCAGTCTAATTAAAATGCAAGCTTTGAGCTGTTGAAATCACTAAATACAACCAATTAACACATTTACTTACTTTCCTTGAGATGGAAGAACAGCTAATTTGCAGCTTACCCCTTCGCTACATAAAGCTGATATTACAGACTGCAAAGAGCAAGACATCCAAAGCCTTTACTGCATTATGGACCATTGCAAAGTGGTCTCATAAAAGAGATTTTGTTTTAATTGACAGAAAAGGTTTTGATATCTTTAATTTATGTCCTTTAAGTAGCAACTGGTGCTTAGCTTAGAGTTATTAGTGCAAAGAACAGTGTTGTGATGGTAATCCAGTCGCTAATTGGCTTTCATTAATCTGCTTTGTATTCTATGATAAAAGCCTTTTATTAAGAACAGGTTTACTTTAAATAATATTAGGTATAAATATATTATCCTAAGTGTCTGCTTTTTAGAAAATCTAATTTGCATGTTAACAGCATCCCCCTATCTTTATAAAAATTATTAGACTATATAAGGAGATCTGTACTGAACTCCCTATTTAATGTACAGCACTGCATAATATGTTGGCGCTATATAAATCCTGTTTAATACAGGGGGTCTGGGGAAATTTGGTGACCCCAGTGCACATTTTTTGTGTGGTGTTTTTGCACATTCACTTTTTTATCGAGCACAGGGTTTTTGTTTAGTTGGATCACATTACGCAAGATTAAAAAAATAATAATAATAATTAAAAATTTATAATAACTACCATGACTTTTATGTTTTCTCAATTAGGACATTTCTTTCAAGGTTTCCATCCTCATCTTAGTGGTCCTTAACCATTAGATGCCCTTCTCTCTTGCATTTAGCCAGTAAAAGACACATAGCAAACTGCATTACCAATGCTCTTGCAGTTGCAGAGCATTTCTTCCTTCAAGGAAAAGCAGCCTTCCAGCAAAAACCAATTTAAAGCAGAATTGTAATTAAAAAAAACAAAAACAAAACACAGCTACCTTTACGTTGGTCCTCGATCCTCTGCAATCAGATTCTATTCGGTTCCACACCATCCTGAATTTCCTCTTACTGGCATGGAGGAACCAGCGGGCGCCGCCATCTTCTGGGGTCTCCTGGGTACTTTGGACGTTTTGTCCTGAAAATCTACATAAAAAAAAGTGCAAATTTCACTGCACATGCATGAGATGGACACTTTTTTTTTACATTGCAGGGAAAAGAGCTCTGCGTGATCGGGCATGTGCAGAAGGAGCAGCCCGAAGCCTCCCGGGATACTTGATGGATGCATTCATGAACGCTCTGAGTTTCCCCTTCAGTGTTTATCACTGTGGACCTTCCCCTTCAAATTAAGAAAAAAGAGGGTTATCCACTCTTTCATATAAATTAAAAAAATGTCATGATAGATCCGCTTTAAGGGTTTCTGGAACTGCACGGCGATCTACTGCAACCAAAACTTGTACAAAATGGTTTGTGCGCATTGCCCTGCAGAACTGGAATTCTGAAATGGCTCTTAAGCTACGTACACACGGCAGATTTTTATCGCCCGATAATCGGCATCGGCCAATTATCGGGCGAAAATCTTCCGTGTGTACAGTCGGTGTCGTCCATCGTCCGGACGACCGACCTGCCGGATCAACGGACGATGGACGACAGCCGATCGTAATGAAAGGGAAGGGGAGAGCGCGCAGCAGGGTGCCGCTCCATTGCTCTCCCCCCTCCCCTCTCCATAGAGCATGAACGGTGCTGTATGTACAGCATCGTTCATGCATCTTGCAGCCCCTTGTCGTTGGAAAGGATCGTGAAAGATCCTTTCCAACGACAAAAATTGCAAGTGTGTACGCAGCTTTACAGTGATTGACCTGCAGCAAACATATGTTTTGCTTTTATGACTGTAAAGGGGCACATTTATCAATATAAAGATAGGATTGTCAATATAATTTTAGTCATATTCGCTAATTTTCTCTCTTTTTTTATTTTTAATTAACACATTTTTCAACTTCTGATTTACTATTTTTTTTTTAATTATTCATAATTTTTATTATTTTCACCAAACCTCTATTTAACACCCATTTTTTAACCATGATACCACATTTATCATCCCTTTTCACCCAAAAAAAATTGTAATACTTTTTAGTTTCTGCTTTGAAAGTAAAAATGCTATAGACTATAATAGAGATCCAAAGTGTTTCTTTCAAAGACATTTTCTCTACTTTTACCGCTTACTACTTTTAAATGCCAATTTAAAGGTATATTGGTACCTTTATTCTCGGCTTTTAGAAGCCTACTTGTCGGGGAACAAAACACTTTTTACTTTGATAAATCCAGCAATAATAAAGTGGTAACAGGTTCCTAAAGAGTGGAGAACAAATTCTATTATCTACTATGTGATAGGCTCCATAGTGTAGAGGGATATACATAATTTTTTGGTGCTGTATAGATTATAGAAGTTCTTTTTCTTGACCTAGGCTCTTCATGTTAGTATAGAAAAATGATAGCTACAATTTCAGACTTGTTTTTGAAGATTTGAAACTTGTTTCAGGGCAATAACCCATTAAGCAAATACGGGAGGATAAGGATTACAGCCTTGGCCATGCAGCCTCAAAACAGTTTAGCAGTGGAAGGTCTTTGTTTTAGTCCTGATGGGTTTCTGTTTAAGGCTTTCTTTCAATCATTTGAGGTAGGAGCCTAAAACCAAGACATGCATATCTTACCGATGCTTTAACTGCAGTCAATTCAAAAACATGCTTTTTGTGTCAGTGCTAGCAGGTAAATACCTGAAATCTTTGCTAATACTGAAGTTCAGGCAAAAGTGGAAACCCTACGATCTTGCATTAGTACTATCATAAGAAAACTGTGTATATATAGTGCCAACATATTATGCGGTTCTGTACATTAAATATGGGTTGCAAATGACAGACAGATTCAGACAATGACACAGGGGGAGGAGAGGACCCTGCCTCGAAGAGCTTACAATCTAAGAGGTGGGGGAGGTATTACACAATAGGAGGGGGGATATGGAATCGTGGGTAAGTGGTGACGGTTTAGGAGAGAGAAGACAGGTAGGCAAATTTAAAAAAATGGGGTTAAAGAGATCTTTTAAATTTGCAGAAAGTAGGAGGAAGCTGAATAGGATGAGGAAAAAATGCTCCAGAGAGTCGGGCAGCTCTAGAGAAGTCTTGAAGTTGTACGTGTGAGGAGGTTATGAGTGAGGAAGTCAGTAGTAGGTCATTGAAGGAGAGAAGAGAGCGGCTAGGGGGGTCAGAAAGGTATCCGGTCTATCCGGTCAGAAAGGTAAGTGGCATAAGAGCTGTGGAGAGATTTGAAGACCACAGGAGCACACAGGAGCTTAAATTTAATTCTGAGGTGAAATGGAAATCAATGTATGCTGCAAATAGAGGGAGCAGAAGATGAGTGGTGGGAAGGTTGGATGGTGAAAGATGGGTCTCTCCTGCTTAACTTCTTTGTTTGTCTTCAATAAAGCTAAAAGTATCCTAATTTTGTCTGTTAGCATGTTGAGTCATTTTCAGTCTGGCCCAAGTCTTTGCCACTTCCTTCATTACCTTGGTTTTGTCCTATGAGCTACCACATAACAGAGATCAAGTAGGATATGTTTTATTACTATTTATTAGTAATACTAAATATTTATGTAGCACCTACATATTACGAAGTTCTTTACAGAGCCCAAAGTCTTAACTCTTCAATAGAGTTTGAAGTCCTTTATCTTTGATTACCATGGTTTCCATAGAATAGATACATGTTTGTAGAGACAATGGGACATCAAGCACGTTTATCTGCATGATTAACACATGATAACCATGACAAACAAATGCAGCCATCTAGGGACTATTACGCTTCAATATAATACATTTTTCTTTGGTTTAGAAAACTAAAGCTGCAAAACACTAAAGCTATTTTATTACAGTTTCTTTTTCCTATTGCCCACTGCCTCTTTTTAATCTTTTTAAAGATTCAAAAACACTTTGCAGCACTAGGTTAAAATATTGGCCAAGGCTTTATCTGCATACATTATAGATCTTTTTCCTGTTTCCTCTAGACACTCCAGTTTACCTCCGAATCCCAAAAACATACTGGTACAATATTTTGCTTTCCCCCCAAATTTGCATTGGACTATGACTATGGTTGGTACATTAGATTGTGGACTCCTCTGAGAGATATTAAGAAGACTTTGGACCCTGTAAAGTGCAGAATAATATGCTAGCACTATATAAATACAAAATGATGATATTAATAATAACACTTCACATCCCTGTCACTTCAAACTTTAGTGTTGGAATACTGACCTTACACTGTCCAATCTGCTAACATGTTGCAGGCATTAAAGCCTTAAATTTCTGTTTGTTTAGCAGCAGTATGCCTAAACTCCTTAATGGACCAAGCAAACTAGGGGCTCTATTTATCAATTATTTCCCTTTCAATCCAGCCATAAAATTAGTTTCTTTCCTATTCATTTGCTTATTGTGACAGGAGACCTGTAGAAAAATATGACCATTGAACTCACCATCAGAGAATTTAGAGGAATAGAGGAAATAATTTATAAATGGAGCCTTAGTTGTAGGTACTGGAGTAATAACGTTCCAAAGCTCTTTCGCTATTCAGTAGCATCTACTAATTCCCTAAGGAACAATATCTGTATTTTAAACCACCAAAATTAACAAATATCACATGGGAGTCATTTTTCATATAATTGGAAGAGTTCATATTGATTTTTTTATTATTTTCTTAACATTCAGATTTTTTTTTACTTAATTCATAGTTTCGGTGTCTGTCAAAAACTGATTCTTCAGGAACAATTAACATTTAACATGCTCATCATAAAAACTAAATTAAATATCACCAGTCTTAAATATTAATACACATTTAATTAAAATTTAGGGACAGCAAAATGTTTATCAATGTCCTTAATTAACAGATAGTTTCCCACTCTGTGCAAAAGTTATTTTGCTGTGTGTGTGTGTGTATAAATATATATAGTTATGCCACATGAATTATGGCTTTTAGTGTTTTTGTCATTTACACTCCAAAATCAATGCATTAATGTGAAACAGCAACATACAAGGAGCTTGTAAGCCCGAACATATAGAAATGTGCAGTTTGCCAGAGGCAGGACAGACCAGAAAGGTGGCTACATACTTTTTTTGGATCATACTTTAAATGGAAAAAAAATGTCAAGTATCTTGTGGTTTTAGCAAGTATTTAAAAGCATATCAAAATATCAAAGCCATCATTATGCTGTGTGCTAGAACATAGCCCTGTTAGGCGTTAGATATTTGTGAATGGAATGTTATAATTTTACATCTGGGCTTACAGTGTTCAGAGGCTAAAGGATTTTATTTGGTAATACTGATGTAAGCAGAAGTCCGGTTTTCAAGCATCTGATGGCTACCCTGCATTCCTTCCACTGACATAACATTGACTGAAATGTCAGGTTCAGAAAGGTTAGTATGGAGTAGACACAGAGATAACTAGACCAGACTTAATAAAGCTCTCCAAGACTGGAGAAGATACACTATCATGGGAAAATGTGGGTGATTCAGCAAACTTGGAATGGATCTGGTCCAGGATTGAAAACATTTTCATTCTAATTTTAAATGAGTTTTAACAAATGTACCCCAGGATTGTCTATCTTGTCCAGTGTCCAGAACTGTATTAAATTGGATCCATCTTGCTTTTTCACCTTCAAAATAAACCATTGCAGGACCATTGCAGATAGTGTGTTGTTCATACTACAATACAACACGTGTAAATTCATTAAAAATTTCGTAATCCTGCCAGGGGTGTTATTGGGTGACAAATCCTAATTTCCCAGTTGTGCACCTTTTATTATAACCCAAAATTCTAGAAGGACTACAAGTAACTCTTTAATTTTTCAGGGTCTGTTTTTGTCACCATAAGAAAACTCACTGAGAACCGCCTTGCAGCCACTGGTGGAGTGTATGTAGTCCATAAGTGGTTGCAAAAATGCTGAAGGAGATCAATAGCAATATATACAGTCTGATAGAATACCAGCCAACAAAGGACAAGAGAAGGGAACAAAAGAATTGTGCAGGGTCTTTGTCTTGATATCTTAAACCAGTGATTGTTAAAGGGGGTTGTTCCAAGCATAATTACATTTTTATTCATAAAGGTGGCTTTTTCACAATCTTTCACAAGATTTCCTTTTTGAGGGCATTGTTTTTTGCCACCTTTACCATGTGGTATATATTTTCTTGTCCAGTGCTATCACAAACTGCCATTTATGGTTGGGTTTTTTGCAAGTGGTCCTATAAGATGAACCTTTTCGCGTTTTTACCACAAAAAGTGTTGCAAAATTAAAAAAATATGTTCTGAAATACAAGATTATAATTCTCATTTTACAACTGTTCGCTCATTTGCAGTGCATCCAACCAGTTTTGGGAATAATAGCAATCTGTCTCATATTTGCAATTCATTTTGCACTTCTGTAACTGTTAATACTTTGTGCAATAATAAAAATGTATGTTTTTATAACTAAAGAGCAGTTTGCTAAATTCAAAGCCTGATTGGTGGCCTTTCAGAGTTGTGTTCGGTGCAAATGTTTTTAGACTCTAGAATCTCTAGTGTCCATAAATATGAAATACGAACTAATAATGGAAATCATTTTTTTGTCACCTCAGAATGGCATTAAACTTCTTCCTATTAAGTATAGCATGGAAGAGTACTGCAAATGGATCCTTTAGTGCTGAAACCCTATTGCAATGAGTGGCCTTGTAGTCTTTGTCATATCAGACTGAGCAATTAGTTTGGAAATAGTGGTGACTACCAGAAATCCATGTGACTTGATGTGCCTCGATATAACAGTAAAGGCAAAGTCTGCCTCTGCTTTGTGTTACTGGTTCTAAAAAAAAATGATCACATTCAATTCTTGTCTTTTACTATGGTGCTTTAACACATTTTTGTATCATTTTTTTACAGAAAACTTTGGAATATGAAAATGAAGGTTCCAAAATCAAGGTAAACAATATATTATTTTTGTAAAAACATAGATGTGCTCATATACATTTTCAGTTAACCTTGATTTAAAACAAAGAAATGGCCATATTTTCTACATATGTTTCTGGTTATGGAATGTGAAGGTTGAAAAGTGGTGTTTATGTACATAGCAATCAACTGTACTAAATGTTTTACCACTGCAGGTTAGAAAAAGAATGCTGTGGTCAGCAAATGTCTTGTCTTTCTTTTTCATCTGCTTTTCCCAAGCAAGATAATTACAAACAATTATCTGTTATAATTATTAGACTTTATATAATTATGATGCGTATGTGATCTGTCTTGTAGATTGAAAATGATGAGTCAGAGAAAAATGTTCTGGATCCACAAAGTTAGTTGCACGGGAACTGAACCCCATCTGGCGAACTGCAAAGTGCAAGTTTCCCCCATGACCCCTAAACATCCTTGCAGGAATGGAATGCATGCCATAGTGAAATGTGTTGCTCCCCTTACCTCTGCAAATGGAAATGGAAATAACTTTAAAAAAGCTTTCAGGACCATGGTGAGTAATAGTAGAATGAAGACTGTCATGTCTTTACACATTACATGTGTGTGTACATGATCATGAGGTTTAGAAGGAAATCAGCATTCTTTAAAGGGCTACATTCATTAACGGGAAACAAATCAACTTAAACATGGGCTGCTTCAGTTCTTTCTTCCAAATAGTTCACATTTTTGCCAAACCCCTAAAAATGTATATATTTAAAAAGAGAAATTCCAATTTAACTTCATTAAAAACATATACTAGACATAGTTCACCTGTCACATTATTAGCTCATTTCAAAACCAACTCTGTTGTGGGAAAAATGATGAACAGTACATACATACGTAGGAATACAAGATAAATAAGTCCCAAAGCCTGCATTTCTTCTTTATACACAGAAGTACACATTAGGATTGAAGAAAGGTAGTTGGTGCTCATGTTGTTGGTGCTCACCCACCAATAACCTATAGGAATACACAACTTTTTTATACACAACAAGCACTTGCAGCCCTGATGAGGGGGAGAATGTTGTAGCATCTAATGTGTTGCCTTGTTACAGTTAGAGTGTTATTACAGTTAGACTGCTAAGCCTTTGATCTTGTTTTTTTGGCTCTACTTGTATCTGCTTAAGGTGTCTCAAAGACCTTTATTGTAATAAAGTTTCCCAACCAGAGGAACTGAACTCTACAATATGATCTTATAATTATATTGATAAACAAAACCAGCTCGGGTTGCAGCACCCCTTCCCCATTAATTGCATATGTAACATATATTTCTTAAAGAGTACCACTATTCTCTATAATGGACTTTGGTAAAATGGAAAGGAACTTGGAAAATACTTTGTTTTTCAGGAGCCACTGGTAAGGCTGAGGTCTGGCCCAAATGCTGGAGAGGGAAGAGTGGAAGTATTAAGAAATGGAAAGTGGGGAACTATTTGTGATGACAAGTGGAACCTTATTTCAGCCAGTGTAGTCTGTCGGGAGCTTGGATACGGATCTGCTAAAGAAGCTCTTCTAGGTGCACAGTTGGGACAAGGTAATAAAATGATTCTTAGTAATAATTTGGCTTCCTATTAACACACTAAATACAGTTTATTAATTTTTGCCTGGTAAAATGTTATGAATTAGCATAAACATTTTACGTGAATATAATTACAATACCAATATAATGCTTGTTAGCAAGCCTGCAATTATGCAGGCAGTAAACTATCAGTCTTGGCAGCAGTTGAGAAGCAGAAATATTGCTGTTTGTTAAATTACGCTATGCAAATGGTGGAGAGGAGTACCACCAATAACACTAGTTTCTTTGGCTCTAAGATCCCTCCAGAAAGAGGTTTTGTTTTATTTTTAATCAAATCACATTTCAACCATTAATTTCTTTTTCTACTTGGAAATGCTTTTCTATGCTCACGGCTTTTATCTTAACACAGTGTTTATTATCTGTTTTGTAGTTGCCATTTTTCCTTGTTATCCTTGTGTTACAAGGAAGGCCTGTAATTTATTTCTGCCAGGAGAGAATTAGAAATAGCAGAATATTATTCAACAGAATTGATAGTCTTTATTTTTGTCATCGTATTCCATGGAAGTGACTGTAATAAAGCTTCTTTTGCAGAGAAGTCCATATACAAATGACTAGGCTGTCAGTCCTGTAAAATCATGCAGAGGTTGATACTCATTCTTGCACTGAAAACATCTTTATATGGTATTGGCATATTTTTTCCTTCCAGACAAAATCTGTCTTCACAAATGCATTTTGGTTGAATAGAACCAATGGTTTTCACATTTCTTTGGAAATGCAGAAGGCAAACCCCCACCAGAGTCACACCTTCCAGGGACAGTGAAACAATCTTGTTATGCCCTCATTAGATGGTCATCAAGATTATTTAGTGGAGTTGTCCCTTAACATTTTTACCAGCCACCATATGTGGCAGTGAGCTACATTTATACTTGCCTTCAGTCCTGCCCCCAAATCCTTCATATGTGGCACAGTCTTTTCAGAAAAGGTCCTGGGACTACCACCTATGAAAGTTTGAATGCATTTCCCATTTGTCCCTATAGCTAGTTAGTACTTGCTGCATCCCCCAACTATCCAGAGGAGTATGGTTACAGGTGTAGAACTGAATGGTCAATAGGAGTTGGATGTAACCAAGACTTTAATGCAAACACTGTGTAGCACCAGACAGGAACACTCAAGAATAGGTCTGAAAACAGACTGAGAGGCATGGTGGCTTTTTTTAGACTGTTGAAAGTCCTAAATCACCAGTGAGTAATACTGTCTGTTGGTACTCAAAATTAAAGTATTTTTGGTGAGGTGATGCCCAACTCACTGGCCTTAGTAGACTAATGTCTGGTAGAATGATGTCCTAAAGAAGTAGTAGTAGTATGGCTCTTTGTATACTGTAATCCCAGGGCAAGACAAGTCTCTTGGTGACCAACATCTTTGGCTGGAGTGAAGTATTGTTTGCTGTAGGTATTTGTCTTGCAGAGGGATAAAGCATAAAAAATATGCATGTTTTGCAAACGTGATGAATAATATTTTACATTTTACCCTCACATCCTTCTAGGTTTTGTCAGGCTTTTAGCCAAATCATGCCCCTTTAATATGCCAGAATTATATTGTTTTGTTGGTTGTAGGATGTTGTAGGTCTACAGATAGTAGATAGCTGCTAACTATGCATGTACAATTGAGCAACCAAACAAGTTATTGGTACAAATGCTAACTCTAGGGATATGCATTATTGCATGCATATAGAGCTTTAACATGTAGCATCTGCTTAGTATTCCACCAGGGATGGGGTGCTTCTTAAATGGTTTGGAGTTCTCCCACCACCCCAAAAATACATTAATAGTTTATTTTCTTTTGGCCAAAATTGCACCTACTGTGTAGTATGAACATATTGTGGATAATAGCTTGTAAGCTGTGACTAAGGTAAATGGCCTGTGTATTGTATTTGCACATAATGTTTATATTTTGCTTGCTAGTCTAGCCAACACCACACACAGAAGTTGGAGCTGTTATAGCCTGTTCTTTGTTCTCATTAGGAAACCATGCCTGTCTTGTTTTTGACATCTAAAGACAGGCTAGCAAACAAATCTCTCATAACATTTCATTTTGTGGGTTGAGCACAATCCAGCTATACTCTTAGGCTATTTCACCTGTACTAATATAGGTTTCAGTTACCTAATGACTGACTGTTCTGCACTGTGCTATAAATGTGTGGTTAAAGCAAGAAATCCAACAAATGCTGGCGTGGTTCACTAAAAGGTTTCATTTCTTCCTGATCCAGGGATGGGTCCTATACACATGAATGAAGTGCTCTGCACAGGCCGAGAGAAGTCCATTACTGAATGCAAGTTCAAAGAGGCCAGTATAGCGGGATGTCAGCACGAAGAAGATGCAGCTGTAAGATGTAATATGCCAGAAATGGAATACAACAGCCAGGTGAGAAATGGTGCTTACAAAAATATTTAAATTTTACAGTACGTGTCTAAAATGTTATTACAATTTTTATTGCATATTAGGCAACGTTGTACACAATGTATTTATTTTACCTAATCAAAGCCAAACTACAGTCAAACAGCTACATCCATAGGTGCTGTTTTATCTGGCAAAGGATGGTATGTCTTCATCTAGTCCTGAGGTTAACACAGCCCTCCCAAGCATTATAACCAGGTTGGTGACATTCATTTTTTCTACTGCAGTAAAGTAATACATCTGGGTCACATCCATGTCTTCAAAGGCTGAACAGTAAATAAGTAGCAGCAGAATCATGTGTCAACACATATGAAGGGCACCTAATTGGTTCCTTATATTACTTTTTCAGGTTTTAGACATATTGTACAGGTTATATAACAGGAGGTCAAATTTAGGTATTCACATTACTTGAACTCAAAATTGCATTTCATTTACAGTATTCTTTAATGAATATATCTGCATACATTTAATTCTGCCCGGAGTGTAGTCTTGAATAAAACAGCCATATTCTGCAGCATTTTACAGAATGCATTCCATCATAGGTGGGTTACACAACCATTATACCCACTTGTATATTATACAAATCCTTTTTAGTGCAAGCAGTAGCTGGGACTTCTTTGCAATGATGAAACTTGGACATCAGTGATTGAGACATACCATTTATACCTGTCATGGCCATTATACTTATCCATTTGATACATTACCCGTTTGCATGGACCATTGCTTGCACAATACAGCATTACTGCTTTGTATAACGTCCATGATCTACCATACTTTGTCAACTGAAAGTTGATTCCAAACATATATTGAATTATATATAGGATACCACTACTACCACTATGCCACTGGGTCAATATGTGGTATACCTATTATGAGTAAATGATTTCATAGTAAATATGTGTGCATATACATTAAGGGTATTAACAGAGTATTGGACATAGGGTTTTTTTTCCGTAGAGCAGTAAATTTGACATTCAGCAGCATTCTCTAGTGGAGAATCAATCACTGCCATTTAAAACACATGGGCCTAGAAGATTCTCAGAGAATGTTCATTCAGAAGTGAAAATAGCCTGGGAACATTTGATCAGAAAAGAAAATAAGAATGTTCGATTTTTCTGCATTTGCCCAACAGTAGCATTCACATTCAACTGGAGAACATTCAGTTGACACTATTAGCACACATTCTAAAGTTTTATCAGCAATCCGTCAAAGACTTATTATTTTGATCCTTGTCCTTGCTGTTCCAATATAAGATCAGGTCAATCAAATAAAGCACAAAACATATAAAACCAGAGCGGCTGGTGTAGTGAGGACCATAGTCGAGCACTTTTTATATTTATTAAACTTTGAAGATGGCCCTCGCCTTTTACATTTTTCCTGACAGTTTCTGATCCATAAATGTACTAAAAGAAAACTAATATTAACTGGCTGCAGTATATTTTTTTTCCTCAGACAATATAGCTATTTCTTGCATTGTTTATGTGTGCAAAAAAAGAATTGTCCTGTAAAACAGGAATCTAATACAACATATAAACTGATTTAAATGGCAGTGCAAGACATTTAGCAACCATATACAATCAGAATATCAAGTAAATTGCCTGTGTGTTAAACGCATCTTTCTGTAAACTTAACAGACCATAAATAATGCTGAGGAATGACTTTATGTGCAAAACATTCTCACCACTATGAGAATACATTTCTATACTTAGAAATGTGCATGTCAATTAAAATGTGTCCAGGGATGAAATTGGCACATAATTCCCAGTATGTGTTCCGTTGCCCACCCTGCATATCATACCAACCCCCAGGGCTGCTTTCAAATAATTACTTTAAGACAACTGTCTAACTTTATCAGTTTGAGCAGATAAATATTGTCTTATGATAATAGGTGTATTAGACTCAAGCAGTGGGAATTTTCCTGCTTTTTTACCTTCTTGGAGACAAAGGATAGATATACAAACCCAGTAATTGCAAAAATCTAGCATCAGATAATATTGTCTGGGTCACAATAGAATATCCCATAAACTTCTGATAAACAATTCTGACATTTTATTCCTCTATGGAGCAAATGGTGGATGAATAATAAAGCATTCCTGGGAGTGAAACAAGCTAGTAAAATTTAAAAAATATATACATTTTTCTACATTTAAAAACCACCAGTGCTAATTTTTTAATATAAGAAAATCACACTGCCAATAGTGTTTATTGAATTAATTTTCACATTTTCAGCTTTTGACATTAATAACATTTTCTGCTGTTAACTTCTGATCAAGGTGAAAGATCATTTTGGGTATGTATGTTACAATTGAGATAACACTACAAAATCATATTGGTGATAATATTAAGCTTGCTAGTAATGTTCCAACAAGGTAAAGATTGTAATTAATAGGAAAGTAGTAGCCGGTCTGCTTCAAGCTATTCTGATTGCTTGAATAATGGTATAATGATTTGCCGTGATCAGTATTACTGAGTACAAGTGAGCTCACACAAGAGACTAATTATCCTTTGGCTAAAATGAGAACTCTCGAAGATCCTTTTTGTTCTTCTTGTATTTCAGATTCGGCTGGTTGGGGGAAGGTCAAGTGAAGAGGGTAAGGTGGAAGTACAGATGGTCATTAAAGGTGTAAAGAAGTGGGGAGCTGTTTGCGGAGAGCTGTGGGGCATGAATGAAGCCATGGTAGTTTGTCGACAGCTGGGGCTTGGCTTTGCCAATCACGCTATACAGGTATCAATTTACAGTGTTTTACAATATTAAAGTTCTTATTGAACATTTTTGTGTACATGTTGCCTTATTCCAAATGTAAAAAATATTAGAACTCATTTTTCCAAAAGTTTGAAATAAGAACTTCCTGTATTACCAAAAGACCCAGATATGTGGGGATACTACATAGCACTGCGATATGCTTGAAGATATTTTGGTGAAAGCAGACATTTCCTTTTTTTATGTTTAAAAGCCCAAATCCAGGTTTTCATGCAGTCATTTGCACTGAAACTCCCACTGCATATATGGTATTTATTTTTTGAACTTACACATTAGACAAGAGAGCAGTACTGATGTTCTTCAATACTGTAGTTTAGGAATCAAGGGCACTGTGGTGCCTTAGACAGTGAGGATCAATTTGTTCACAATATGTTATCAGACTTCTGGGTTGTTTGCATCAGCACAATATTAATGCACGGCATCTATGGTGACACAGTATATCATGAGTGTTCCAGGGTAAATCATGCCCAGCGATTGAGTGTTTAATCTTTTTAACAGACATAAAAAAATAGCCTGGAGTTGAGTTCTTACATGTCTTTATTACAAAACTACATAAGGTGCATATAATTATGAATCTGCAAAGGTTTACTGTTTTTCCACAATATTCTATTTCAAATGTTCTGGTCCTGTTCTTCCAGGGCAGGGTTCAATCTGACAGAATTGATTATGCTACGATATAAATTTTATTTCAGATGTTTTAAAAAATGAGGCACAATATGAATTTAACAGTTAATAGTTTTTAAACAGAAAACTAAACCTCTTTTAACTGATATTACTATAGTAATCCTAAATCTGTTTGCTTTGGATTGCTTTTTGGTTTATTGTTGTTTTTCTTTGAACATATAATTGCTTTTGCAAGTCTTGTAGGTGGTAAAATTGGATGGTGTATGAATGTTGAAGACATATTATGGTTGAACACACACACACACACACACACACCAAGAGCAGTAGTTTCTAAATTGACAAGTTAAGGAAAAACTAAGCTAAAAAAAAGGCCACTGACTGCACTGCATCTGTCTAGGTTGGCAAGATTGTAATAGGATGGCATATTGTGTGCTTGTCTCCAACTCTGACACTTCTTTAGTTCCACTTGTTTCCCCAACAGTTGTCAAACTGCTTTGACATTGTGACAAAAGCAAACTAGCCTTTGTTTTGACCAAGAATTAAAGTATGATAAATGTGCAGTAGTTTGTGATTACCGTGTAAATTTGAGCAATAATATGTTTTACATTTGTACAACTAGCATTGAAAAATATAAACTACATTAAATTACATTATTTTTGTGCTGCAGGAGACATGGTACTGGCGGGCCACTGAGGGTGCAGAGGAAGTAGTCATGAGCGGTGTGCGTTGCTCAGGCACAGAGTTGTCCATTCAGCAGTGCCGTCACCACAGTGTTGTTCATTGCCCTCGAGGAGGGGGGCATCGATCCGCAGGAGTTAGCTGTACAGAGCGTAAGTCCTACATGCCACATTGCCATATAATTAATCAATTTATCACTTACTGCTTCCTTTGCCCCAGCTAAGGGGTGGAATATTGGCCCATTAGAGCATTTTATGCATTTATCCTATTTCATTTCATTATAATACCGATTTGTAAAGACTAATCACTTCCTAGCAAATATCTTATGTAATTTATTATCCTCTTAGATGCACCGGATCTTATAATGAATGCACAGCTGGCACAGGAGTCTGCCTATCTTGAAGACCGTCCCCTTCACATGCTGGAATGTGCCCATGAAGAGGAATGTCTGTCTAAATCTGCGGATGACATGTCCTGGCCATATGGACATAGAAGACTGCTCCGCTTCACATCAGAGATACACAATATTGGAAGGTCTGATTTCACTCCAAGAAATGGAAGGCACACATGGATTTGGCATGAATGTCACAGGTAGGACCTTGATAGAGTACTTTATGTATATAAGAGTACAATGTATTTAAAAGAACTACCAATTCCCCCCCAGCAACCAATCAGGTTATTTGAGTTATGTTTCCTATAGAATATTTTATAATGGAAGGGTTAAGAGGCAGCACTCATTATATAAATTTCCATGACTTGGTCAGTGATTGAAGGGGGGAAAAGGTGTGTGTGTGTTACACATACTGATCGGCGGTTGGCCTGCTGATTCTTTTATACTTGCTAGTAAAAAAAAAAAACAGTGAGTCATAAATCTTCATTCTTGTACATTTGGTGTTTTATTGAGCCCAAATGTAAATATATAGAGTTAATCCAAAATATATTTTTCTACAAGAAATCACAAAAAAGGATAAAGCAGTAATCTCATAAATAACAGAATATGGAACTTGTGTATTCCCAAAGCTACACCATAAAATTTGTAATAATTGCCTTGAAAATAGAACTGTCAGAAAGGAAAGTACATATTAGGGAGATGTATAGAAATATCACTGTTATGCAGATTGGTTTGGGAAAATTATAGCTGTGAAGTACATGAAATGTTATCTTTATTGTATAATAGCCACTTTCAGAGTCCTCTAAATTCATTTCTTTACAATTTTAGTTTTAATGTGTATCAATGAACTTCTCCTAACTGTTCCCTATTGGTCTGTTTAATATACTATTGAAAGTGTTTCTTCTTATCTCCTTCTTATCTTATCTTATTTCTTCTTCTTATCTTATCTTAATAAATGCTTATTAAGTGCAAAAATATGTTGGGTCCAGCCAGAAATCTAAGAATGCCTGTGCTGTACTAAAAATTCAAGGCAGTATTATCAACCTTGTCAGAATTCTTCTTTCTGAACTACAGATCACCTCTCCCTTGAAATAGGTGTGCTGTGCTAGGGTCACAGGGCTGTCCCTCCATAGATATGGTGATTAAATGTTGGTATGGTGATTAAATGTTGTGACCCTAGAACAAGTGTGTTACTGGCAAAAGTCTGAATATAAAAATCTAATGCAGCCACCACAAGACTGCTGCAATATACACTTTAGGTGAATGTAGAGGCATCCAGTATCACATACTTTTCTGACATTGTTCTTCATGAAATCTAAATACACCTGAAGTTATAAACTGATAATGTATTCTTGTCTGTCCAGCAAGAACAGACAATTCTTCAGGTAGCTGGATCCTAGTCTAATCTACTGCACAGTTGGAATATTTACAACTTTTTCAATAGGTTATTTGTAGATTCTGTTACAATACCTGTGATTTTCTTGAAATAGATCATGAATAGGAAGCTGATTGGACTGTGGCCATGGTAGATAATTGTATGTCTTCAATTTAAGCTATAGAAAGAAAAAGTACTTGTCTTTTATTATACATATATTTTTTCATCCCAGAATAATGAAGTCTCCAGTAATTTGATTCAGCTGACCAATTATTGTAACTCTCCCTTTCCCCTCATTACTACATGTAGTTTTTAAGAGAGTAGTTTTTAAGAGTTATTTAGTATTCTATTTTTTTTTTTTTTGCAGACTGACAAAGCTTTGTTTTTTTATTTTATGTATCCCTTTTAACATTGTAATTGAATTTACCAATTACAAGTATTAAACATGTTGCACTTTACAAGTGTACATCTGAAAGTTTACAACTGAAGGTGGCAGTGTCCATCTGCTTACAGAAGACCTAACTTTTCAGTAAAGACTGACAAAGTAATCAATATGCCTTATGTTGGGGATCAGTGTACACTATATGCCAAAATCATTTACATTCCTTCCTAAGACACCGTCTGCTATAGGGGGAAAAAACTCTGCCCGTGTCACAATCGTGCTCCAATGTTGTCACACAGGAGTCTAATAGATAGTACAATAGTTTAATACACAGGCATAGGCCACTGTTGTCACCACTGAGAAATCTGCCCTGAAAAAATCCACATAGTTACAGTTGGAGATATGTAGACAGGAAATGGGTATGAAAACTGTGTAGAAGATCGGCAGCATTGATTAAAGAAGCATTCGGTTTAAATCTGCTTTAAATATAAATCTTTTTGTTTATTGTGCAATCAAATATATATTTAGTGTATCATTAACTCTTCCTGCAAACACTCGCATTTTGTAAATGAAACTGCCTCCGTTAACAGTGCAGTCAAAAGGAACAGATTGCAGAAGCGGCGTTTGGGTCACATTAGATTTTCTTTGATTATATTGAATTTCCATCCACAGAAGGAGCTCACGCAGAAGAGAATAATACAAAGTTGTGATAACGCCAGATGAGCTTGATTCTAACAAGCCCTCTCTCACAGCAGTACCTTGTCAGGAGCAGCAGGCAACGTCTACGCGCCACTAAAGTGATTTCTATAAGCTGAAATACATACAGCACTAATATGCGCTCCCCCCTCCCCAGCAAATCTAGGCCGAGCCAGAAGCCCACAGCTTGTCTATTACAGAGATTCTGTATACCGATGTTCTAGAGCAGCAATATGCACAAAACAGTTTTATCAAGGACAGCTCTTATTTGCTGTAAAAGCTTTTAAAAGGGACAGTTTAGTCTTGCAAACATTTTTTTATATGGACATATAATTCCATATAAACAATAATACAATACAATAATTTTACAATAATTTTATATGGACATGTGATTAGTCTAAAATTAAAAAAAAAAAAAGATTTCTCACCACCCTAGTGCTGCAGCGTTCCATCAGAAAATTACGGTGTGTTGGTAGTTGACCTCACACCCCCCCCCCCCCCCCCCCCCTACCACAATTCCCTTCTCCTGAGGAACATAGTCCTCTCCCAACCCTTTTATATTCTCTTTCCCTTTTGTTCTCTTCTTGTTGCCCCTTTCTTGGGTACTCTTTATATTTCTACTTGTTCTTGTTGGGTCAGTTCCCTTACTCATGCACCAGGTAAGGGCTAGGCAGCTGCCCCATTGCAGTGGTGCTTCGCCACAACTCTAGTCCTAATATTGCAGATGGATCATATTAAGTTTGCTACCTCTGTTTTTGTATTTCGGCTGCCTGGATACTACGTTTCTGATAGGCCCCTGCCCCTTCCGATAAAAAGCGGGCATCAGTGGAACTGGACTTTTTAGCTCCTGTTATGATAGAAGCAGCAGTTGCTGAATTTCTATATAGGCTTGTCCTTCCTGATTGCTATTGAAGCACTATTTTTGTTCCCATTTAATTGATAATGCAAGACTATGGCTCTTTTTAAACCCAAACTGAGAAAATAAACATATTACCACGTTGAAAATTGTACAGAATTTTAGAGAATGTGGAAATGTCCCTGCACTTATGGCCAATGCAACATCTGTATTCACAACATACCCACCCTTCAGCATACAAATGTGAATACTGTATGGGTGTTTTCAGGTGCCATTTAGAATGAATAGCTATGGACTACAAATAAATATTGTTGGGGCCTATTGATAATGCAGTAAACTTAACATGGGTTCTCTGGTGATAACTCTACACCAGAGAATGTTTGCTGAATTTCAGATTAACTGCTTTATAAAACAGCTCTATGAAGTGCACGGATTAACACACCATGGGTGTGAATATAACCCATACCACCTGTTCTGCAGCTAAGTGTAATTTTGGTATGTTTATACAGTATTTTTTTGGCATTGCATGGTCCAGTTAGTACTTTTAGGATATTTTAGGTTTTGATATATTAAAGTGGAGACAGTTCCTACCTTAGGACTTGTATACATGGTTCATAGGCTGCATTTCATTTGTGTCATCCTCATTTTCCAAATGAATGTGCACACATTATGTAGTCCCCTTAAAAACAGAATTCACAAAATAGATTTTGCAGTGGGATGGCGCTGCATAAGTGAGTACGCTTGCTTTTTAAAATTATGGGACTTGGCACCTAATAAAAACATCATAGAGAATTACTAAAGGTCTACCTTTTTGAGTTAGTTAAATGTACCTACGAACAAACAGTCATGGGCAAGCAAATTATCTTTGCACATGGATAAATGGCTGAGATTAATGAAGCTTTACTGACTTAAGTCTAAAAGGTACTCCTTTAATAAATCGACCTGTTGGCATGGTTATCTTACTACAGATAGGCCACCACTGGGAGCTGTTATGGGCACATTGTCCATACAAGTGCATGGACATAATGGCATTCACTTTACAATTTGGGCCTTGTATATGAAGTCTCCAACAAGTACATTGAATAACACCAGGAGCATCCAGAATAAAATGAGCCTTTATATTTAAAGCAGCAGATCACAGCTCTAAATGCAGATGAAGTTCCTAGTAGTCTCTTTAATGGGATAGTCATAAATCATTTGGAAGTGAAGATTTCATAGGGGTCAGGGCAAAAATTAAACTTTAGTAAAGTCCAGATCTTCACATACAATCAATCAGTGTCATTAGATCCAATGTTTTATGTTTTGGATTTTATACCCACAAATGGGCATGAAAACCTAGGGAAGTTGGGTTGCCTCAGCTATTTGGATACTTTTGTAAGGTCTAATGGACACTTTGTCTGTTTTGCACTTTGCTTTATGCAGGCTACAATTTGTACTGGATGAGGATAAGTCATGCTTCCATGCTGCATTTACACACAGTACAACATGTTGCAATGCACAATAAGGGAAAAAAGACTGTGGGAAAAATAAGACCGCGTTTAAAAAAAAAAGTTGCCACAGCTGTGTCTAACAAGCATCAATGAGTGCCAAACACAACATATCTTGTGTAAATCCAGCATCAAATGTGTCAACATCTTTGGCAGAACAGCTAAGAATAATGATATAAAGAGTGTCATGGCAAAGATCCTACTATTACATACCCATGTGCCTTTGACTTTAATCCACATTGGTTTAAAGACGTAAATCAATGTGTTAGTTATTAAGAATGTTATTGCTGATTGGTTGCTGTGGGTTTACTTTCTACCATGGAAATACATTTTTGCTCTCATTATTCTTAACCTGCCTGATTGCCATCCTAAACTGTCAAAATACACATTCTGGTCTCCCCTGCAGCTGCCAGGACTGAAGTCTTGATAGTAAAAACACAGCTGAATAAGATTTATATTGCTTGTATTTGATTAATAAATTGAAAATAAGAATCCATAGAAAATACAATGCATTTCAAGACAAAAGTAATTTAAAAGTCAGGTTGAAGTGCGGTCTAGTGTGAGGCGAGGACCAACTCCAAAATCATATTTATTATCAGAATGGCAAAGGTAGCTGAAAAGAAATATTTTCCTTCCTTTTTGCTAGAATGTAAGGCATAGATAAACATACAATACTATATAGTATATTATAGTATAAAAGCTAATATGTAGCCAGTAGCTCTCGTATTTAAGATGTTATGTTTTTGCTGTTTTTCCTGTTTCCCATGTAATTATATTACACTAAGTGTTTTAAATTCAGTTCAAATGATGAGTAGGAATAGAAATATTTCAGAACTGTGGGTGGATAGTGTCTTTAAATGTCCTCAGTCATTCCTTCAAAACACCCTAGCACTGATCTTTGTAAATGGATATCTTGGCAACGCCCAATAATTAGTACATACATTTCTGAAGAAGAGCATCAATTATGTTTTCATCCATCTTATAGGTTCACCACAATGTCCTTCTTTACATTCATGGGAAGCCATCATCCTTGTACGTTGTTATTTTGTGCTATTCTTTCCCTTTGCAGACATTATCACAGCATTGAAGTCTTCACCCACTATGACCTCCTGACTCTGAATGGTTCCAAAGTCGCTGAAGGACACAAGGCTAGTTTTTGCCTGGAAGACACTCGGTGTGGAAAAGGTATGTTGCAAAAAAAAAAAAGACATCACATGGTTTAAAAGGAAACTTATGGTAAGGGAAATACATAGACTGCCACTGTTGAAGCTCTGCTTTTGAGAATATTGGCGGGCAGTCATGGTGATCTGATGGTTTATTTAGTACTCACCTGGAACAAGTAAACAGATCATAGGTTCTGACTGCAATCACTGCAAAACTATTCTAGCTGGGTAATTCAATACTAGGGTCCTCCTGTATCACGTCTGTATTCGTCTGTCATTTGCAACCCCTAATTAATATACATCGCTATATAAATCCTGTTTATTATTATTATTAATAATAATAGGAGTAGTAGTAATAATAGTAATAAAGCAAAATTGAGCCAGGCAGCTAGTATTTCTAGGCAGAGCTCAGCTCAGTACCCAAAAAAATAATCCTGAATTTATAGTGTGTGTGTAGTGTTTATTGTTTATTCTAGTGACAATACCAAAGCATTTGGCATTTCTGGGAGAAATATATTAAGGGTGCCTATATTTTTGGCCAGAACTGTGTGTATATTCTCATTTTTTTCTGAATTAATGTTTTTCTTATCATGCTTCCCTGTGATCAGCACGTATGTGAACAAAGTCTAATAGATCTTCTTTTTCTTTCCACAAGGGGTCAACTAGCAACATTGCTTACAAAAAGTAAAGACATTGCATCAGTACATTAGTAACCTCTTACAAGGGATACAACAACCCTTGGAACAGGGAACCTGACTATTGCAGTACATCTTTGATGGAGCTAGATTTTAAACTTGCTAGCACAAATATAGCAAATACTTCTTTCAGTGTGTCTGTTAGATACAGAGCAGTGACATTGGAACATTTGTTAGCATGTTATTGGCATTGGAGAAATGTTACCTCTTTTTCCAGTCCTAGATTTTCCCAAGTTTGGGGGGAAATCACAATGGGGTAGGCTAAAATATAGATATTCAACTTGGGAAAAAAAGGTTTTGGCTATGAGTGTGCTTTAAAAAAAAGTTAGCTGTCCAGTCACTATACCACAGCTTCCATTCATGTGCAAATGGAAATAAGTGGCATGGGGTACATGTACAGGATTATCATTAGGATCAATCCTGGCAAATTCCCTATATCCATAGGTGACCTTTGCTCTGTATTTTGTAGAGTAAAAATTGTATTTAAATTTGTCTGCCCTGCTGTCTCATGCCCAATATCTGGTCTACATCACCCTTTCTATAACAATTCTGACCAACCTGCTCTTACCATCTTTTGCTTTTTTTCTTGTTTAAATCTATCTGTCAGATCCTACACTTAATATATATCCTATTGTCACCAAATCCCTAGTCTTTCCTGCCTAATATCCACATATGTATACAATTTCTTACTTATGCCAAGTAGTTCAAACTATATTTTAGTGGGTTTACTTGTAGGGTGGTATTCATTTACCAACAGTAAATGAGAAAAGCAATTCACTTGGTCAGGGGTCTTATAAATCAGTTCTTTCAGCAATACTTCTAAGTCTGTAAAAGTTCTCATTCATTTAGGTCACCTTATACCTAGTAGTAGTTAGCCATATTTAGCTGGATTTGTTTTGTAATGTTCAGGATGTTTCATATATTGTTGAAACCACTCTTTCATAGATATAATGAGTTCCAGGAAAATACCCTATGTGTGGATAGAAGCAGTGAAGCATTTTCCTGGCACTCGGGAAACTCGGGAAAAAATAAAAACCCTTCTTAACATTACAAGAAGTTTACTTGAATATAGCAACTCCTACTATATATTAATCTAGGGCTAGTAGGAGTAAAAGCAACACAACCAACTGCCACCTATTAGCATTCATTTTGGGGAAGACTAGTTTTCCAGTTCAAATCCAGCTGCTTTTATTGTGGTGAATTTTTAGGTGCTTTGTTATTAACCCATGCTGTTACCCTTTAAAAAAAAAAGTGACATATTTAGCGGCATTTTGCAGCCTTCTTCAAGTCACTGCTCTGTAGACTGGCGGGTTTGCTCCCCTATTGGCTAGTTGCTAGCATTTCAAAGACTTAGAGCAGTATGATAATGTATGAATACCATGCAGTTGCAGTGATTATTGCCTTTTAAACTAAGATTACATTTACACTGTTATATATGCAGGAATTCAGAAGCGCTATGAATGTGCCAACTTCGGTGAACAAGGAATAACAGTTGGCTGCTGGGACACCTACCGCCATGACATCGACTGCCAGTGGATTGATATTACAGATGTTAGCCCCGGAGACTATATTTTTCAGGTGAGAACTTGCATATGTTTATACTGGGCGAGTTGTAGCCATAAAAAAGCCAAAAGGTAATCACAGAATATACTATATGTGCTTAGACTAAAGCTACATACACACGTCAGTTGATTCTCACCCGAGATGAACAGTAGCGCTAGCTGAAAATCCATCATGTATAGTGCGTTGGTGTTGTTTATCAATCATTCACAGCAGATTGATGAATAACTGATTGGGACTGGACCAAAAGGAGAGCATTGCAGGGTCGGACTTGCGTGTCCTCTCCCTCCCTTGTTCACAGAACAGTATGTGTACAGGATTTAAACAATTCCTGTCACTGGAAACTATCACAAAACATTGTATACAGCTACAGTCATTTGATGTTTGTATACTGCGTAACTGTTCAGAGAAAAAAAAATGTTTCAGCACACAAACATTGAAGTTGATTAACAAACGAAATTTAGACCATTGAACTAGCAAAGTTACCTATTCTATACAGAATAGGAGGTTAGTGTATATGGCGTAGCTCTGATATATTCAGGCTACTTCTTGTTTATACTAGCTTTCCTCCTCCCCCTTTTTTTAAATGACACTTCAATATTTCATTGGCCCTCCAGGAAAATCTGGATATGTCATGGCCCTTTAAGGACTAAGGCTGCGTACACACGTGCAATAATTATCGTTAGAAAACAAATGATTTCAGATCCGCCGGGAGGGTCGTTCGTTTGCCAGCGACATTCCTCGTTCATTGGCCTCGTTGGCCAGTCGTGCACTTTTTTGGTAACAATTATTGGACAATCGGTCGTTGATCGTTTGTTTCCAGCGATAATTATTGCACGTGTGTACGTAGCCTAAGACAGAAGATACAGAGACTACCAATGCAGGTTCTCAAAATGTGAATTATTGGCTTGTGGACATAAAACAACACTAATATTCCATGAATAATAACTGATACAAATGTAATCCATGTAACTATAATAAATACTTACATCTAGGTGTATAGATGGAAGAATAAGATATCAATAGTCGCATTGCTTTCTCTGTGTTCATTCTGGAAAGCAAAGCACACACCCAACTTCCAATGTTGTTATAGACTCTGGAAAATAGAATAGGAAGGCATAAACATTCAAAACACAATGGCTTTTTCTTAATACCAAATAACTTTGCAAGTATAATGTGTTACCTGTGCTTGGTTTGTGAGCTGTCATGAAAGTCCCAGCGGGCCCGTGTAAACATTACTTAGTTTACATTTAGCCAGTGTGCGCCTGCAGGCTAGGACATAGAAGAATAAAAAAGGCATGTGTACCAAAAGTCTAGAAGCCATAAACTGTTATTCCTATGTTAACCCTTGAAATTTTAGGATCTTTAGAAAACCCCTTTTTTTAAATACTATTACCACCTCACAGTATATGAGTATGGTTATCAGTAGGGAGAAAGCCACCCTTACAGATAGCCAAAAAGAATTTTGATGTCACTTAAAATTATTTGAAAGGCACAAATTGCTCAAGGAACCCCTAGCAACCTCTGGAGGAACCCTAGTTGAGAAATACTGCTTCAGAACAAGGAAGGCATCAGAGGTCCCAATAAATGTGCATTCTGCTTTCCACAGTTAGGTGACCAATAACACATGGCATGGCAAGGCAAGGCAAATTTGGGATCTGTTGACTTGGTTACTTAATATACATTGAGGTTTGTTATCCTAAGCCATAGCTACAAAGGTGACTTCAAATAAGGTGAACGCAATGCTAAATTTAAGCCAGTCTAAGAAGTAATTTTCAGAAATGCTAAATTTAAGCCAGTCTCATAAAGATGAATTAGGTTATAAGTGGGGTTACATTTGCATACATTTTTGTTAGTTTAAAAAAAAATCTTAGCTGCCTGCAAATCAAAGTAAAAAGGTCATTTTTAATACCAATAATTCATTCACACTATGGCTGCAGTTGCAAACACATAACATAGGTTACATCAATTTAGCAACAAAATAGTTTTCCTTAAAGCAGTTGTTGACTTTTGAAGAGGCTAAGTTGCGCATGTAATGCCCAAACCCTTTATTTTCTCTCCCTGCCCAGCAATTACCGTCAACTAGCCATGGTGACGTAGGAAAGAGACAATTTAGTCAGATGGCAGGTAACCTGCTAATTGTTTTGTATGATAGGATGCTCAGACATTAATGTAGAGAAGATTAAAAGCTCCACACAAGTGGGAATCAAGCCCTCAGGTGGCATAATTTTATTATCACCTTTTACATTTTTGATCAGTTTGAGTTTTAATGCTGGGAAAGTTATTTAATGATTTCATTACCATGTTTTGAAAGGTGGGGGGAATTTAAGGAGGAACCAGGAAGAAGGCAAGACAAAATATAGGCAGATTTAACATATTAAACTTTATTGGAAGCTTGCAATGTACAGTGAAACCAGAGTAAGCAATTTTAGAGAATCCTGTACAACATTGGAGAGAAGGAGGAAGTGCAGCTTAAATGAAATTTAAACTATCACATGATACAGCCTATAAAAATGGTTGTTATGAAACATATTGCAAGGTTGTGGTCCGCTATTGCCAACATCAGGAAATATGCCCCACCATGCATGTAGATAGGGAGTAGCTGTAGGAGGTCAGCAGTGCTGAGATGCAATAATGAATGAAAAGTGATGAAAATAAGTATGTTATCAAAAAGAAGTTGCTAAATACGGAGTAATAGACTCACACTGGCAGTGAGATTGCAGTGCATTTACCATTGCCTTGCACCAGGGAATTGTTGCATTTTGGAAGATACTACATGTAGCTTCTCCTGGAGGCAGCTCCATAGAGAATGAATAGGGGCTAGTACTGCTCACTGCCACCAGTTTTCCAATGTTCAGATGCTGGTTCTTTAAAGAGAGATGGGAAACCTGGCATCTCATCTGCAGCAAACTATTAGTAATGAATGGGGGTGGCAATGAGCAATTCAGTATTGCATTAAGTATATTGTGCCAAGGTGCCAGCCTCCAGGAGCTGCATGGAACTGCCTGCTCCTACCATGGGTCTGAACATAGGCAGAGGGTTCATTGATCTAAACTAACCAAAAAGGGTGAGAGTGGAAGATTAGCAGACCTTTGCAACAAACTTTCAAAGAGAGCATACTGTTTCCATATGTAGCAAAAACAGGAAATATAAATTAAAATCTAGTATACAGTTTGTAAAAATGTATTCTAAACAGCTGGACTCTAGATTCAAAATTTTACCTGTTTCCCAGTGCACCAATAAATCATGAAATTTTACGGCAATGTGACATTTTTTTCTGTTAGTTTGCAAGTTTTATCAAAAAAATATGACCAAAACCTTTTTTTACCGGCTGTGTCTCCAGCAGCACATAACTCTTCATAAATCTATAGTCATTACCCACAATGTCACCGGGGTAAAGATACAATTCATCGTGCAGCTGTTTGATATATAACTTGCACATTAGCAGAATGCTGTACATGCTGACCTTGGGTCTAAGGTTTACAGTCTTATTAGCTCATTCAGTGCATCCAGCAGATTGTGTGAATGAAAGCTCTATATAGTCTATTAGACTTTTGGAATTTTATGTTCCGGCAGCTTTCAGAGGGTATAAAATGAATAATGTATTTTTCATATCTATTCATTATAATATATAGGTCATTTTGAACCCAAAATTTGAAGTGGCGGAATCAGATTTCAGGAACAATGTGATGAGGTGCCGGTGCAAGTATGATGGGAAGAAGATCTGGATGCACAGCTGTCACACAGGTAATGACAACTGTACAACAATTATTTGCTAGCCATGGCTGACGGTCTAGTCTATAAATCATTTGTGGAGTGTTTTAGCTGCAAGGGCGGTTTTTGTTACCACTGGAGTCACAGATATGTTACTGCATTGGGTGATACAAACTCAAGTGATGACACACATACAGGATTGTCTTAGTAAAAGAGAAATCATTTAACAAATAAACGGTTTAGATTTTTTTCTGGTAGACTTAGATTATTTAGTCTACACATTAGTCTGGTGAATTGAAGTTTAATATACTGGATTTTAGGATAGTTTTGTTTTGCAGACCTCAGCTGCAGTTTCTAAATTGAGCTCTGTCCACCCACCTTGAAACTACCGTATTTTTTGCCGTATAAGACGCACTTTTTCTTCCCCAAAACTGGGGGGGGGGGAAAGTTAGTGCGTCCTATACGACAAATGTGTTATAAAATAATGAAAATAATATACTCATCCGATACCCGATCCTGCGTGTGTCTCTGGCTGCATGCAGTCTGTCTCTTCTCTCCTCTGCCAGCATCGTGACTTCTCCTGTCTGTAAAGCAGAGCGAAAGAAGCCGGCACAGCGCCACCTGCTGTTCCCTGTCCTAACTGCCGTACAGTGGAAAAAAAGCACAGAGTGATCAGAAGGGGAATTTGAATGACAGAGTGATCAGAAGGGGAATTTGAATGACACAGAGTGATCAGAAAGGGAATTTGAATGGCACATGAGTGATCAGAAGGGGAATACTGGTATGAATGGCACATGAGTGATCAGAAGGGGAATAATCTTTCAGAATCTTTTTTTCTAGATTTTCCTCCTTTAAAATTGGGTGCGTCTTATATTCCGGAGCGTCTTATACGGCGAAAAATACGGTATTTAGAGAAGCATTTCTCAAACTTTTTAACATGGGGCAACCCCTGACAATAATAACAATATCCAAAGCTCCCAGTACATTTGTGTGGTGGAAGAATGCCTCCTACGTGTGGTCCATTGGAAGAATGTCATCCTTACTAGGTGCCGTTTTAAAACTTCCACCAGGACAATGGCCATTTAAAAAATAAATGGCACTGGGACTTCAGATCCTGGGCTTGGATTCCAAATTTGTTGCTGTCAGTGACAACTAGGGGTCCAGAATTAAACCTAGGAGTGAAAAAAATAATTCCTAGTCTTTTTTTCTACAGAGTGTCCCATAGAAGTCTGTAGTCACAACTCCTCTGCATTGTGTTCACAGAGTGATGTGACATCCCAGCTGTTGCTGACGGTCCAAAGGCTGGGACAGAGCTAAAGCAGCTTTGTTCCTCCTCTGCCTACAAGTAGAAAACTAATCATTTGCTGGAGAGCTGCATGGGGTAGCTTGAATCAGGTCTCTACTCACCTGATATAGAACCCATTCCCATAAAACCAAGTTTAAACATACTTCTGGGCCTCTATCCACCAGCTCCCAAAAGATATGTTGGGATGCTCTGGATAACATTTGTGTTATCTGTATTAGCTTCAAATGCAAATGAGATGTCATTCAAATTAGGTGGAACAAGATCTGTAAGTTTTAACTGCAGCAAAAAGAAAAAAAATAAAGACATGCAGATCTGTGAAAAACCCAGAAATAAATGGACCAAAATACAAATATTTTGGCAGATAAAACAGCTCACAATTATGTTTTTTTTACTGTGTGTATTAAGATGTTTGTCTAAATTACCTTTAAATGCTGAATATTCCTTTTTAAACACAAGGCATTTCAAATAGACCTGTACAAAGTGGACTACCTATGTGCAAAGTATATTCTAAATATGTAACCCCAGAATCTTAGGCTATGTGCAAAGCATCAAATTTATGTTGATGAAAATTATCTTTTATGATCACTTCCAGTGACAGAAGAAAGAATGAGTGCTGTTCTATGGAAAGGGGAGGAGAGAGTATGAATGAGTGGCACCTCGCTCTCCTCCACGGAAATGCACAGCAGTTGTTCGTTCCATCAGCATATTTCAATGAGCGACGTCAGGGGTCTGCCGTACACGTCAGATTTTGGCCCAGATAACCATGACTATTTGACTCAGGCGACAATAATTTGCTGTGTGTACACAGCCTTAACATTGACAGTCGAATATTTCCTTCATATCCCCTTTTGATAGCCAATTGCAGCAAGACGCTTCCCTGCACACCTCTCTACTCCCTCATCCACGGACTTGGCATTTCATACATTTAAAGACCAGGAAACATCTGTTTTTTATCACATTCTAACCCAAGGCACCATACAACTTAACCCATATCAGCAGCAACATTTATTCTTATCTGTGCCATACCTATCTGTGACAACATCTCCACTTTGCTTAGACAATATATTACGTTTGGTATATAGAAGCCCCCGTAGTGAAACGCATCGGGTAACAAGACTTTTATTCATGTACACCTTCTTTCTAGCCCAGAACACAACTGTTCAGCTTAGCCAACCACCCCTCCATGATTCTACAATGGGGAATGGTCTTTTGTGATGTAACACGCTACTGTGTTAAATTGCTTTTTGAAACAATACACAACTTATTGGCCTGAAGCCCCTCTCTTTTCTCCTTTTATTTATATAGCGCCAACATATTACGCAGCGCTGTACATTAAATAGGGTTTCTCATACATACACAAAGAGGAGCAGCTCACATATATTTCAATCATCTTTTAAGTATAATGGAAAGGAATCTACTACCCCATACCCCTGAATCTCGTATTCCCTTCATAGTTAATTCCCTTTTGTTTGGCAATCGCCTTACTATCAGCACATTGACATCAGACATTTTAGTGCTGGATCATCAGTGCTGCATTTTTTTCACTAGTGTAACAGTTCCCCATTGACAACAAAGCATGTTTTAGCTCTTTGCTTCTGCTCTGAGGATCAAAAAACTTGTGCGCCCAGTTCACACACTACATAAATTGGTGATATTAATCTCATATGAAAACAAAAATTTAACATTGCAACATTGAAATGTGACATATTGACCCAATGAATAAAAATCCCTATCTATGCCATTCAGTGATTGTGATATTGTCTTTTAACAGGTGATGCATACAGCGCAGATTTAGAGGAAGAGTTTGAAAACCAGCAGAGACTCTCTAACAACCTGGTGTAGCCCTTCTTTGTTCCTGGGGCATCTAAAGGACTTATTCATGCCGGATACTGCTCCAAACTCCATCCTATTTTCAGATAGGGTTCAAATAAGTCACAACTGGAAAAAATGGCAATCTCAGGTCTTCAACCAGCTCATGGAATATAAACCAGAAAAACTTTGTTTACATGACAGCTCTGCCCGTGACCTTTATACTAAAGAAGAACAAAACCATCAGCACACAGGATTGGACATTAGACTGGGAAAACTGCTCTGAAGGTGATATTTCCAAAAATAATTAGGTTAAAAAGATGGATAAGCAAAGGTTTTATGCTGTTATCTGTGTTGTCTCATATTATTCTAATACAACTCGATTTCCAAGATGGTGCTAAACCTGCTGCCCTTTGTACATTTTGTGTTATTCATCAAGCCCTGCAGACAAAAGTCTGCTTTACCTACCTAGGTGCTAGGTCTGTTGTATTTAAATGGTTTGGTGTAATACTTTGTCACACATTTTCCATTATTTTTTTACAATGTATCTTACTGTGGCACAAGTGATTTTTAAATAGGCAATAACGTTTAGAGGGGCTGTAAACTGTAAAATGTAATGGGTCTGCAGTCTATGAATGTCTTTTGAACATAGTCTGCAAAAACTCTTTTCCCATGTTCACAGTTTCTGATCATCGCCTGCTCCATAGCTACAGTCTGACAGTTTTCTGTATAAGGACATTCAGGAAATAGTATGTGCTGCCCTTTCGTGATATCAGGGGGCCTTCTTAATGCCTCCCATATTAATAATGTTGACCTAGACTAATTTATGCAATGGTACAATGTTGAACTTTGGCTAGGCTATGTCCATTTAAATATTTCATATTCTGAACACGCAGTAAATAAACTTTAAAACAAGCCTCTGTAGACATAGACATTGTATAGCAATTAGGCCATGCAAGCCTGGACACAGAGCTCTCTTCCTTTTTCTTTCTGTGCAAAAGCTTTGATTTGCACTTAAATTTTAAAGGCTGCCACCTCAATGCTAGGATGGGGAAAGGGGTTGTGTACAGATCTAACATGTTGAAATGAAAACAGCACTTTCTGCTAATTTGAGAATTAATTGTTCCAACGTGGCTGCAGCTACAAAAGACAGTCTTCAAAAAAATATTTACTATGTTTATAATATGTAAATATTTGAATGTCAAATCACTTGCTGTAACAGATAACTTTATACACCCTGAAAGATAATCACATATAGTAGTCAAAAAACTAAGAACCACATCCCCTATGTATTACCAACCACAAAAAAGAAAAAGGTACTACATCACCATATATATGACATGTATGAACGCTGATGTAGTACTTTAAAATCCATTTCATTTTTTTTTTGTTAACCCTAATGAACAAGTGACCCAAGAATAGACTGGTACTAGTTACATGTGGTGATTTTAAAACAAGTTCTCCCTATTCCAGATGTGCAAAAACTATGAAGTATTTTTAAGTGAAACTTTACAGCCTGTTAAAGATACTCTCATCCTGCTCTGCTTACTGCACTCAACCGCCTTTGCATTTCTGTTTCTGCATTTCATTTGGTGTACAATCAAAAGAGTTTAAGCTGTCAAAGCAGCAGACTGATCATCTCTATGGCTGTGAGTTTATAGGGTTTCAATGTACAGCAAAGAGAACAAAGATTCAACGTGACCATGACACTATTACTGTGGTATTAAGAGGTAATGGAGAAGAAAATTTGTCTGTTTAATTCTATTCTCAAGGTAACTATTCACAATCAGACAAGTAATTGGTGTACTAAGATCTGAGTACAGGTTTGTTTTAATGCATTTGAGAATTTCTTCTCTATTCCTGTTTTGGAGTTTTGTGGGTGGGCAAGGTGGGCACATGAACAATAAAAACACTGACAGGGTTGCTAAACCTAAAATGTATGCAAAGCCAAAACTTAGCAGAACTTTTACTATCAGGTAGGTGCACTACATGGCATCACCTAACACATCATAGTGCTCTGCTATGGCTAATACTAAATGTGTCACATTTAGCCAGCAAAAGGGTTTTTTCTTTTCAACATTATTTGCAAAGAAAAAACATTAAAACCCTAATGTACAAAATATTAAATTTTATGATTTTTGAGAGCTTTTGTGTGTGTAAAATTATCATTAATCCAGAGCTGCAGCAGTAAAGACCTCAAACAAATAAGAGAAGATTCTCAACGTTATGTCTTTGTAACACGGACTAAGAGAGTCTTCCAACACTAAAATAAAATGCCACATAGGGTGGTGACATCTGCACCACAATAGACCACAAATTGGACCTGCAGAGCTTTTGCAAATATTGTTGTCGATAAATGAATGCATCCATGTGTTGGTGTAAATGATAAAGTAAATTTTTTTTCTGCAGTCAAATCAATTTTGAATTCGCATTTGAAACAGAAATCAATAAGTTGGGAAAACGATAAGCCCGTAGGTTAAAGACAACAAACCCCTTCTCCACCACTATGGATGATAATAACAATCCTTATAATAACAATAATTATTGTAATATAATCAGCGGCCCCACCATTAGGACCCAGTAAATCAGTATAACCCTTCACCACATATGTGACAAAATGATTTATAGATTTCCAACTTTGGTATTAAAACAAAAACAATGTGTCAGCTTGTTGTAGAATAAAAATGTATTATAGTGCTAATTTCCTAATATTTTTTGCAGAACATCACTTTGAACTGAATATACAACCACCATATGTGATCTCTTTTGATTCTAGAAAGGTTTATGGCCTTAAAAAATGTCCTATGGCAACACTCAAACTTTAGTGCTAATCCCTGCTGTCTTTGTATGTTTGTTCCCCATCTAATATAGTTCAATAATCCCACAGAATAAATATGGCATTAACCAGAGATGTACATTACATGGAACAAGCGAATCCTTTAATGGAGAAGGGGGTTCCCTGAGGAAGTCAGGTTATGATGCATTGTGTACAGCCAAGGAGCAGTCAAATATTTCTAATAATATATTATTTTCTGTTCACATATTCATTACCTGCTGTTTTACCAGTTATATGCTTTGTACACCTCTGGACACAATAACAATAAAAAAAGTTCTTAATGGGAAGCAGACTCATTTGCTCTAGAGTTGTGCTTCATTTTGTTACTATGAATATGTTACCTTACTCAAGGCTGCAGGGTCCGTGTTGGCATTCTACCCAAACACAATAAGCAAATCAAACAGACAGAAATCTGGATGTGTATACCTTGGGCCAGGCAACAGGAATGTAGGTTTGCTGAATTCATAGTAATAAAGTAGTGTGCTGCAAAAACAGAAAAAAACTGTAAAAATGGTAATTACCACAATAATATTTCAACACATTTTTGACTGGGGATCAAAGGTGGGCAGAGTAGATGTTTCTGAATGAAACCTTTAATTTTCCGCTATCTAAAGAATCCCATTACCTTTATGTATTGTGTTTACAGGTTTAAAATTATTGGCAGCGCAATGCACCATGGTTTGCTTGCTACTGTAACGGCCAGTAATGTGATGAGAACCACATGAATGCAACATATAAATGCAAATAAGGCCTAAATGTTATGCAGGCCAGTGGAGAAATTACCTTATACTTGCATAGACTTTTTATTCCATTCTTTTCCAGGATGTCCTTTGCAATCCCTACACCAGCGTTTATAGCTGGCTCTCCATGGAATAAACTCAACATTCCTTGTGTCCATGCCTTCCCCATAGCACTAAACACAATGAGCATTTCATACAATGGATATGCCAAGTTGATCTGTATAATCTAAATACACAAGATATGTAGTGCACATGCACAGAATTGACCAGACTGCTCCATTCGGTAGTTTTAAATTGAATCAAATCTCCAATTTATTGGGAAAAGCAGGATATGACTTTCAGATAGCAGGCAGTTGAGTTTACCAACTATAACCAGCAGTGTCACTGCCTGTTCTTGCTGAAAAGAAAAAAAAATGTATCTCTGCTTATTCTGATTAACAACACATTTATGTCCCTGGCCCAGAAATTATCTACTATGACACATTGGAGCTTCCATGAGCACAGACATTCACTGTTTTCTGTATCCATATGTACCTACGTGACAGGCAAACTGAACCAATGAAAGCCTTTTATGTTTTTACATTGCTCCGGCATTATATGGATGATATATATGACAATCATATTAAAGTACCATTGCAGTATACAAGGATTCCCCTTACAACATTTAATTTCTTTTCATAAATGCATCAATACAAATATCCTGTCTAAATGAAAAAGTATAGAAACTTGTTCCTACATGGATTTGATTGTTAAAATGTAAATAAGTACATACATTCATAAACTAAGGTGTGGTTCAAGTGTAAGTAAAGCCTCTCCATGTATAATGTTCTTGCATATCGCACATTATGGGGGGTACTATTCACATCACTGTACCACACATAGGGATCTATTTATAAAGCAGTGAATCTGACATTCACTGAAACATTCTCTGTTGGTGATTCTTCCATTTCCAAGTGTTTCCAAAATTAAATCCCCACCAGGAAATGCTTTAGTGAATATCAGATTCACTGCTTTATCTATAGACCCAGATTGTGAATAAAGCCCAAGGATTATCCTTCATACTGTTCTTTGCTTATATTTTTATACACTAAATATAAAATTTAATTTTGCCTTTTCATTCATTCCCATATTTTTTATTGTAAACATTAAATATATACAGACAAACTGTATAAATCTGTTCTGGGGGAACGACACATTATTTTAATACCAGAGATTCAGCAGAAAAACCGAGCAACTAATATTTTCAAAAGAAGATCATCAATGGCAACTACAATTGTTTATTTTCAGAACATAATTTCCATTACAAAAGGCAAGGGTCAGCAATGAAAACATTTACAGTACAATAATAGCAAATGATTTACCAAAGGAGAGAAAAGTTATACTTACATTTATGAACTTTTTTTCCCACTCAGGTGGATCATTTGGTTTTTCATCTGATAGAATCGGTTAGTCAGGATTTGTTCCGCAGTGTGCCGGCAGGACAGAGGGATGACCTCATTAGAAAGCTTTTGATGCTTCATTGTCAAATCACAAGCAGGGATTGATTAGTCATTTGGCTGCATGGCTTACAAGCAGAAGAGAAAATTAATGTCAGCAGCTAAGCCATGCCTGGCAGGGATGATTAGATTAAAAAATGTGAACAATTTGAATATCAGTGTTCAGCTTTAAAACTTTTGTTTTTTTACAATAATAAATAGGACTAGATATTTCCCATGACAGCCCAGCAACACACATTTTTTAAAGGAGTCAAGGTATCCTTATATCCCATATAAAAAGTACTGTTTAATGCAACTAATGGATAGTCACAAGGGGAATGATGGTGAACCTATTCACTCAGTGATATAAATGTTATGGGATTTATTTCCAAATGCATTAAAACATGAAGTCCCAATCCACCTGCTGCAGAAGGAAGAGTCTCACAGCTATTACTGCATTCTACCCAACAATATAAATATAAAATTGTAGTTGGAAACAGGAGGCATACCGGCCTTGTCTGATGAGGAGACCTGGTAAGTCCATTCCAGAGGCTGAAAGAATTGTAAATAACAAAGGACAAGATTGGTATAGTAGTGTTTTTAAAAGTGGAGCGAAATGTAAAAAAATAAAACATTGAGAGTAGGCAGGTTCTTTATTGCAGAGGAGGCAGGCAGTATCCCTTCCGCAAAAAAGAAAAACTCAAATTCATTGACTCCAGTGCACATGCATGGAAGTTATGTCATTCCTGCCTGACCAATCAGAATGAAGGAAAACAGACAGGTAAGTTTATTTTATTGCCTGTCCCTTCTGTTTCTTTTTACACTTTTGTTGTGCTTCAAATAAATATCAAAGTTGGTCTGACATTGAAATACTGGACCTTACAGCCACATAATGATGCTAAACAAGCACATATTTCAAAGGCAGAGCTGCACAATATTGTGAAATCAGATTTTGAGAGTCAATTAAATGAAGATCATAAATGCAGCTGTATTATAAACACACAAAGTGATTACATGTGTAAGTTATAAAAACAAACCTCATTAACCAACTTGGTTCACTTTCTAATTTTTATAATGAGAGTTTGTTTACATCAGAATCTAAAAGAGAATAATATGGGAAGTGGGCTTGCAGACTATATTTAAAATTAAGCAAGGATTTTGTGGAAAGCTTAATATTGGACAAACCATAGTGTGGTATGAATGGAACCATACCACACTATGGCTTTCCTATATTTGACAAAACAGACAAAATCCTTTAAAAAAGAACCCCAGAGATAATTACTAAATAACTTTTTGTCAGCACATGAACTGATTGGCTCCTTGTTCCGCTTTTTCCTCTTATACTTTATTCCTGCTGTATGTGGACTGCAAGAGGCTGATGCCATGTAATGCAGGTACTTATTCTACTTGCATTTAAAACATCTGACTCCAATATATTTTGAATCTGTCAGATTCATTCTCAGGTCATGAAGTACTGTAAGTGCTATGTTGCCAATTGGAAATTTACATTTAAATATTTATTTTAGGACAGAGTGGGAAAAGATGGGAACATCTGTTTGTGTTGCTATCCAGGCCACCTTTATTTACTTCCTACTCTGTTGACAATGGTTATAATATACAGGAAGTTAAGGCAACAGGGACACAGACAGCAAAAAAAAGAATCTGTCAGGGGTTCCAGCCTGGATGCTGTACTTTTTGTTTCTGTCTGTCTGTATTGTTCTTGTAGGACAAAAAGTGACAGGAAATCTCACTAACAAAGCCCCAGAACACCAATCCAACAGTTCCAACCTTTCCTCATTCTATACAGTGAAAATGTTTTGGCTATACATGCACATTACATATACACAATGCAGCTCATTTATTAAAAGAATTTAAGCTTCACATGGCAAGGTGAACTATCCCCTTGCAAGAGAGATAAGCTACATACACACATCAGACAATTGTTGCCTGAGATAAATGGTCATGCTTGTCTTGGATGAAAATCTGACATGTGTACAGCAGTCCCAACAGTGAATTGATGAACAACCAATCGGTAATGACCGCTATGCACTGTTATGGTGGAGAGCACAGAGGGGTGCTGTTTTGCCCTCTCTGTTCTCCCTCCATAGAACGGAATGGCACTGTGTGTACATATAGCTTGTTTGTTAATCTGGCACTGGAAACAATCACAAGAGATTGTTTCCAACACCAATCCTTTGGCATCAATCGGACATTTTGTACAGGACTTAAAATAGTGAACCATGAAGCTCTGCTGGTTTCAACCATCCAATCACGTGCAAGTAAAAATCTGTTTTTTTCAAAGCTTTTCTTGCATGTGATTTGCCATTCTCTGGTATTGTTTTCCAAAGTGAACTATGACCACATTCATTAGGACCTCAGAGTCATAATTCACCTCAACAACAGCTAGTTCTATATTGAAACACCTCCAATGTGTTTATGATTACAGAGCTGCATTAACTTGTATCATTTATATTTTGAGTTCAACATAACAAATAAATGCAGTTTGATATATTAACAATGGCTGCAGTACAAATATTTAGGTTTCTAGCATTGTCCGTGTAGTATTTTCACTTTTTTTCCACTATTCTAGCTATTGAGAGATTGCTTTGCCAAAAAGATGGATTGTCAAAAAAGCAGCAAAGCATTATTATAATATATGGGGAAACAAAAAAGGCAATCACTCAGATCAATTTATAATCTAGAAAAGGTGCAGATGAACAGAGCAATGCACAGAACAAAACATCTCTCCGCATACTTCAGAGTTTTTAAAAAAGCCGATTTAAACTGTTTTAGGTTAAAACTGAGATTTTTGTTGTAGACATTTATAAATAAATACATGTAAAATGTTCAGGTATTAGGATGTAGACAGATATAAAAGGGATATTTTGTGCTCAGTTGTTCTTGTAATCATCAGAAAAGCATCCTGGGAACGTGGGTTTTATTCTCTATTATTATAGCTAATTTAGGACATAGACAACACAATGTAGGAAAAAACTCCCACAGGTCTAATATAATAAAGCAGGGCAAAAAGATATACATGACCACAAGCCCAGTACAGTTGGATGTTTTCTCATCAGTTTAGAAATATCTGCTAAACTCCAGAATGTAATGTGCTTCTGCCCTGGCTAAAGGTATTCCAAGGGAAAAGTGGAACTTAGGTCTCCCATCCACTGAGGATGGAACTATCTTGACCTGAAGGTGCCATGGTGCTGTATACTTAACTAGCTACAACAAGCGTTGACATAAATGCATAACCAATGTCATACTTTGATTCCACATGTGCTGGTATGCAGAAACTAAATGCTGTAGAAATTATTAGTATGTTTGAATAACAGTTATCGAGCATATAGAACTTGGGCTTTCTTTTAAGAAAGCAATTGGTGGCCTAAATATATTTTATGAATCATAAGAGGTGCTAAACTCGTTGTTGGGTGGTAAGCTTCTGCTATAAATCAGCAAGAATGGATGGCATCGAGAATGAATGGGAGTCCAGAGCCTCCCGGGATACCTACGTCACGCATCCCTGGAGACTCTTGGCATGTGTGGTGGTGAACATGCTATGTACAGTGTAAAGCTAAAACACCAGGGCAGCACCGTGGCTCGGGGGTTAGCACTCTGGCCTTTGCAGCGCTAGGTCCTAGGTTCGAATCCCAGCCAGGACACTATCTGCATGGAGTTTGCAATTTCTCCCCGTGTCTGCGTGGGTTCCTCCGGGTACTCCGGTTTCCTCCCACATCCCAAGAACATGCAGTTAGGTTATTTGGCTTCCCCCTAAATTGATCTTAGATGACATATGACTATAGTAGGGACATTAGATTGTGGGCTCCTTTGAGGGACATTTAGTGAGATGACTATGGACTTTGTACAGCGCCATAATATGATGGTGCTATATAAATATTGTGTAATAATAATAATAACACCAAAGCCACCGGGAGGCAAGGATTTTTTTTGACAAAATAAACAATGCATGCCTTATTGTCAATTAAATTTAGGAGATTTTGGTCCCCCCAACCAGTTTTTCCAAGAGGAGTGTAAATAAGGACTATCTAGCACATCAGAAAAAAACATGTTATTAATATTAGAACAAATAAACAGGATTTATATAGTGCCAACATATTACGCAGCGCTGTACATTAAATATGGGTTGCAAATGACAGATGAATGCATGTTAACTAATGATTACTGGTATGAAAACCATTCCATAGCAAACATAGGTGGAAATACGTATCCCTATCTGAAGCCTTCTGACTAGTAATGAAAACAGCTTTAAAGTGTCCTACTGCAACCTCCTGCTTTTCCAAACTTTTAAAAACAAGACTTTTGTGTACAAAAAGGGACTTACACATCCAAGGGATTTACATCTTGGCCAGACTGAATTGGCCCCTCACACCTGGAGCAGCTTACAGAAGCCTCAAGAGAAAAGCAGTAGCAGAACATGGGGATAATTGTGAAGAAAAGGAAGCCTGCAGATGGAGAGAATAAGGAAATACATTTTAAACGATGTCAGTAGTAATCAGTGAAATAAAAAGTATGAACATCTGGGAAGTATTGGATTTCTTTTTTACATTTCTGAGGTGTAAAAGGTGGAGTTGTAATTTATATAGTGGGCCATGAATATATTCCATTTACCTCAGGCAAAGACATTTCTGGCAAGAGGCTGTGCAAGAGAATGTTGCTTTGGGCAGCACCTCACTCATAACATAGTAGGAAAGGCAAATTATTTACTGGCAGAAAACTCCAGTTTGGAGAAGGAAAGTAAACCACGGAAACCCAGACAGAATGTGAACATTTCAGCTTTCCGAAATGTTTTAGATAATCTTCATTCCTGAAATAGCCTGACAGCACCGGTGCCAGCATGACACAGAAGTCTTCTTTACAGGAAAGGTCCCACATTCCAATTCAGAAATCTAACACTATATTATGACTGCTTTCCCTTGTAAAGAGGTGCCAATGTCCACTGGTCTTCTACATGAAAATACACCAATACTGGAACAATGACTGACTTGGTTTGGTCAGGTACCTGGAAATTAAGTAAGGTACATTTTGTTCCACATTTTTTCTGGTATTCATTTTACGCAGGTACACAGTGAAAAACAAGACTAAAATAAAAAATATATATAAATCCTGCATTATATCTCCCCTCCAGCTGAATAAAAGGCGAATACAGAGAACACTGGCTAATCAACAGTAACCAACATGTGAATTTACCAGGCTACCACAACTTTTTTGGAATCCACCAACCACCCAAACCCATTTGTTTTAAAGGTATTACCAGGGTATGACTATTCCTGCATAGTCATCACAGGTAACCAAATAATTCATGAACTAAGCACAGTTGCACAAAAATCCAAGATTACGGTTACTTTTATTAAAATGCAGATTACAAAGAAATATCCCTGCATCAATTCTGGGTTCTGCCAAACTATAAACTTATATAATATTGTCACCCCCTCTTGTTCAATTTATCAAAATGCTGCACAACATACAGATTGTGGGCATGCAAGAGTGTCATATGTGTGATCAATATGGGTTAAAATAAAGCTAAAACTACTATACAAAATACTTTGTTCATGGTAAGTGGGCTGATTTAAAAAAGAAAAGGAGTGTGTGGAAAGTGAATGATAATATATTATTGGAAATAATCTAATCCAACTAATATTTTTTTTAGATTATTAAAAAATAAATGTTTCTCTAATATATAATTGGTTAGTGAACACAGCTACAGCTTATGCTAAGGCAACACTTATTTTCCTAACGCCTACACAAGAACAGATCTAATTTTGTGCTCAACCAACTGGTCCAATCATTTTCTGTACAAAATTATTGTTTTGGGAAAACACTGCATGCCTGCGTTTCTTTTAGATACAAAGTATTCAAAATTACAAAGGGATTTTGAATGAATAAATCCAATGTTCATAAACATTACTGTGTAGATTTTCAATCAATATTTACAAATAATATTTTTTGTTTGAAGACTGAAAAAAAACATTTAACTATATTAATCAGTTGTTTAGATTATTCTGCTTTTAGATCAAAAGGGAAAATGAACCCATGTGAATAGCCACTACTCCAATCAATCCTACTTTTCTAATATAAGAAAAATATTAAATGGGTCCAATGGATCACCATGGTAGGAACTAACACTTTCAAAAATAAAGATTAGCAAAACCAGTCTGTGTATCCCTTGGAGAACAGATTTCTTAGAAGCCAGAAGAGAATTTAAAATAGAGTTGTAAAGACAAAAAAGAGATTTAGCAAACCCACCTGCTGATGTTCAACTTACGTATTCTGCTCCTATCATCCTTTTGGAGGTTTTTTTTTTTTTTTTGCTGTAGTCACGATTGGTTTTTATTGCTGCAACAAAAGAATACATGATGGGTATAGCAAAATGTCAATTGTCTGACCAGTAAATCACATATCTTGTAGAATTATTTTCATATGATAAACTTTTGGTTCTTTGTTGGAACAGTAAAAGTAATGTGGACCAGACGGGGTGAATTTCCTGTTTGTCCTGGTAGAGTAGCCTTAGGCTGGTGCACGTTGAAGCTGGAGTGAATTTAGATCCGTTTTGTTAAAGTTTGCCAATAAGGAGGATGATTCCTTCCCCTGGGACAGAGATGGCAGTAAAGATTTGATATGGCGTAAAATCATGGTACACCCCACTGTGAAGATATCTGTTTAGATTATTTGTTAGTAAACTTAATGTTCAAATAAATACAAACAATTTATAAAAAAAACTATATAAAAACTATATAAACTTCATATTAAAACTCTATAAAACTACACAAAAACCCAATAAAAGTTAATGACAAAACCCGATTTGTGCTGCAAGATGCCTGTGACTGGCCATGAAAGTAGAAGCGGCACACTGATGTCCTTTTTCTGGATGCGCGGTTTCTTCCTCTTTCATACTAGCCCTTCTGTACAGTGACTGAAAGCTTCATACCAAGTCAAACCCAACTACTTTACTGCTTGCATTAACTATGAATCTAATAAAAAGAGCAGCATTACTATGTACCTTTGGCATATCTGCCGGGAGTTTTGCCTTTAACCTCATCCCATATTACAAGCTACAAATAGATCCCCCTTATGCATTTAGAAAGGAGGGAGGGGGAACAACGGCACAAACAACCGGCCAAATTCACAGAAGTTGCATTAGAATAAAATATTGTTTAGAATTAACACAAAACCAATTCTCATGAAGGATTTTTTCAATAACAATGAATAATATGTGTTGAATTTGGAATGAAATTCACAGAAAAGCACAAATATATAATTATATTACTTAACATAAATGAACTGTGATAAATGAACTGTAATAAGGTAATTGCGGAATATTATGCTTATTATTATGTATAGGGGGAAATTAGGGGCTCATTAACATCCAAAAACAATGCACTGCTCTTTCTCTAAATTTACTCATGATAAATAATATCATTTTACGGCTTTCATTTCAAAGTAAAAATGTTGATCCCCATTATGGCTCCATTTTTTCATTAAAAGCAGTATGAAGCGCTGCTTACCTCTGCAAAAAACATCACAACACCATTTACAAAAAATACTGTTTTGCAAATGCTAAATGCAACCATATTTCTTATGCTTACTAGATTTCTTTTGTAGTTAATTTCTTTGCAACTTCAGTTGTAAATTGCGCCAGTTTGACCAACCAGGATCCATCTTTTTTATATCAGAAATGCTATATGATATAGTATCACAAAAACCCCAATCTCTGCATGCTTCTAATGTGAAAGGAAGAGGTTTAATTAGGCTTCAAAAGAGTGTCACATTGTATATATCTCACACACTGTTTTGCCTTTTATATGAATTATTTTGAATATAATCAGCCAAAAAAACGCTCCCTCTCCGTTTTCTTTTCTTTAAAGGTGTACTTTTTAAACCCAGTGGCTGACTGGAACATTGTAACCCGAACTTCATTACATCTATACCATACACTATTTCCTATAATTACATACTCCATTTAGTTTTTCTTTTTATAACTTTATTTTCCAAAAATGTTTTCAATACAAAACAGGATAATCATTGACATAACATAAAAGAAGAACAAAAACTAAACAGGGTACACCAGAACGGTACAGTGTGCATTTTACAACTCTATTTAGTTTTAAACGTCAATGTTTACCAATTATTTGGCATCGGCAGTATGATTATAAAGAATCTGCCGAAAAACAAGAGATGATGTGAGACAATGTGAAATGGCATGGTTACCTTGTCTATAAAAAAAGATAAAATCTTCAGGGATGTCATACTTATCCATACCTAACCACATTCTGTGTCACCGACTCAAAGATAGACTGGAAGCTATTTAAGTCAGAATTAACTCACTAAATAGTAATCGTAAATAAAAAAGTAAAGATGACAAAACTGGAGAATGGATCCTAAAGTATTTGTCATGGCAAAGCCAAAATGGCGTTTAGTCTTGCCAGAGTTCTCATTTAGATAGCCCTACTCTTTCTTCTATTGGTCCATTCTGTAGTTAGGCAGGGCTGATAGCACTGCTTAGAATTGTAGAATTGTACAATGGGGGCTTCATTATGCTGTAGTTACCCAAATGTTAGCAAAGCGGATATATACGCTACAGGTACACAAAATGTATCACTAAAGATTGCAAAACCATTACAGCCAGATATATGAGGCTCATCAAAGTGCTTCTGTACAAAAAGAAGCTTCTCTTGTATAAACTGTGCGGACAAGACTGTAGAGGGTTTACAGCGAGGGCAGCTCTGAAACCATGAACACATGTGGCTATATCTTAAGAGGCTCCATTATGAGGTTCTTAAAAAGTGAAGGACACCAGCAATTACCAGGAGATTAACTAGTTTACAAGATAAAAATTGGAAGGATTTGAAAGGCAGGCTGTTTCGCTAATGTGATTTTAAATTTAAATTTTCCACCAGAACCAGACTTCCTTATGTAACCCTCAATACTCAACATAAAATAAGTAAGGCTCAATAATTAGCATCAGCTCAATATATGTGCATATATTAAAGAACTTAAGAGCGGTAAAATGCAAGTGAATTTTATAAGTTGCCAACAAAAAACAGACATATCAGAATGTTTTCCAGAAATGTTATAAATTATAGACATTTACATAACACAATTACAGTTACAACGAGATGAAAGATATCAGATTTTAAATATTCTAGCCTCTGACAAGCATTGTAAACAGGAGAAGGCAAAAAAAAAAAAAAAATATTTCATATTATATAAAGTTTAAAATCCCAGTTAGGCTATGTACACACATTAGATTTTTGACATAGGAAAGGATCTTTCACAATCCTTTCCAATGACAAAAGACTGGAAGATGCATGAACGAGCATTGTACATACAGCACTGTTCTGCTCTATGAAGAAGGGAGGGGGAAAACCCTGCCGCGCTCTCTTCATCTTACTTCACTTGCATTGCGGTCTTTTTCAATTTTTTTTCAGTCATACCAAAATACACGATTATAGACAACACATACATACATATTGCTCTTGTGCAGCTTGGAAGAATCCTTAGTAAATTCTGATTCATTATGACCCCAATTTTCTAGACTCCAGTTTCTAGACTAGATTGGAGTCTAGCTCTAGACTTTGATCTAGAGCTAGACTCCAATCTAGCTCTAGATCAAATTAAACTCAAATCTGGCACTACTTCTTACAGAGATCCACCTAAACAAAGCTATAAATTGGCAGCTCTCCTTTATCAAGCCTGAACTGGTAGGTATATGGAGAGAGCTAAAACCTTCTTCTAGTTATTATACATTTTCCTCCTTACCTTCTTTTGGGTCATAACCTGTGCTTTATTCTCTATTCCAATGTTTGGTTTTCAACTTCATTAGGTCTTCTTAACAATGCCTAGATACTGAGATGCACTAAGTTGCTGACAATTGATTGGCTCATTAAATATTTATACAAGCAGTTGAATAGGAGTACCTAATAAAGTGGCCAGAGAATGTATGTCCAAGGGTAAAATTTGACATGCTGTCTAGTTATAGGACTTTTGCAACTGATACAACACAAAGCAATAGAACTTCATGCATTCTGTGTCTGACACTAAGGAAATTAGCAGAATCTATATAATTTAGACCAGTGTTTCTGAACCTTTTTAACATGGGGGGACCCCTTAAAATAACTTTCAGGTCTTCAGGGAACCCCTGCTATAACTACTATATCCACAACTTACAATATATTAGTGGGGTGGCCAGTATGAAGAATGCCTCTTACATTGTTGGCCATTGGAAAGGCAGCCACCCTTACAAAAAGACAAAACGATTATTAGAATCTGTTAAACTGACATGAGAGTCACAAACTGCTCATTGGTCAAATTATCCCTAGCAACCTCTGGAGGAACCCTGGTTGGTAAACACTGCCCCAGACTGTCACCCCGCCAGCAACTTTCTTAAAGTTGACACTAGGCTAATAATGGAGCTTCTTTCACAGTGTGGGGAGTTTTGGCCATCAGCAGAGACTGCCCCAGAGGAGTCTTTTTAGGTTGTTCACAGTAATCTACTTCTGTAGGTGGCTTTGTATCGAGTGGTAATGATCTAATCCAAAACTGTGTCTTACAATAAGTGGAAAAAAAAAATACAAATAACCTTTGCCTTCTTTATCTGCCTGTTCAGTTTTAAAGAGAAATAAAAACAGTCATAAAACAAATCACATGGTTATAATATATATATATATATATATATATATATATATATATATATATATATATATATATTGTTTAACATTGTTAACAATACATTACATTATGGTAAACGTTTTACCCTGATATACTTAACGACAGAAACATTCTTCACAAAAAAAAAAAAAAAAAAAGTTGTAGTAGAAATCTACAAGTAGTAATAGTAGATCCCACTAAAAATGCATTTACAGAAGTAAAAAGGCATTTATGTATGGTTTCTAAAAGAAGCATGGGACTGAAATATAAAAGGAGAACCATTTTCCAAAGCAACCAGATTAGAACAGTTTAAAAGCGAGCAGCTGTATGATTTGCCTCTTTCTTCTTTTCTCTAGATTTTATGGCTTAGTTCCCACAATATTGTGCTGCACTTTTTTTTACAATATGCACTTTTAGTAAGCTTGTCATACCCACTTCCTTCATTTAAAAAGGAAATACTGGTGTTTTAGAGAACATCCAGAAATGGTATTTGTGCCTAAGCAGAACAATGAAAAATTCACCTTGGTAGTAGTACATTTCCTGTCATTAAGGGTACTTTTACATACCTGTACCTACAGCCTCAAAGCTGTATTTTGGCACAGTTAGATCTCAGGCATTGCTGCCCTTTACTGCTAGACTTAGCAAACTTTTAAACCATAACGCATGCATTCAGTACAAAAATATATTTCCAGCCGAAGACAGCTACAATACCTGTATTAGGTCAGTTAAAAAACAAATGAAATTCATGCTTTTGGTGCCACATGCTTGCAGAGGCACTTTAAAGCTACGTACGCACTTCAGATAACAGTTGCCCCAGGACAAACGGTTGTGCTCATCTAGGTTCAAGAATCTGAAGTGTACAGGGATCCCTTACCATCATTCATCCATCTGCTATGACGACTGCAGTTTACTCCTATAAAGAAAAGAACAGCGGGCTCGTCACCCTATGTCCCTTTCTGCAGAACAGTATGGCGCTGTTTGTACAGCACTTCTTTGTTCATCTGTCACTGGAAGCCATCATGAAAGATCATTTCCAGTGATAATCCACTGACGTCCTTCACGCTTAGGTGTCCACTGTGCTCACTGTGAAAGTTCAAAAGTTGTGAAACGTTGAATGAATACATGAACTTTACAGACAATAAATGATGTGTCCTTGTCACTATTACACAGTCAGATGTAGTTAAATGCAGACAGCGTGTCCATGGTTTTCCTAAATGGAAAAAAATTAGGAAAAATAAAGTTGAACACGGTGGATACTTCCAAGATCGAACCAAGCATAATGCAACAATATGGGAATTAAACGATTTAAAAAAGTGATGGATTGGTGCTGCACACCGAACTACATTCTTTTCTTTCACACTGGCACATCAGGGTATATCAGGTACAAAGATAAAAGATTGTCCAGCCTCTAAAGCGAAGTCAAACTGCCTTTTGCACAGATTCCCAGCTGAGCCCCCTTGTCACAACCCAAGACAAATATTGCACTATAAATGCTTAATGTAAGTGTAGCTGCCAGTACCAAAGACTTAAGGCCGAAAACTCAACTGGCCAAACATTGAATAAATAGGAGGCAGATGTGAAGGGGCATGGTCTGAGTGCCAATAGTAAGCATTTCTTTTTTGAGTTCCTGCTGCTAGAATCCTTTTTCAGCTGTACTCTTGCGCTTTTGTATCCTGAGTTATTTACTGCAACCTCAAAATGGTGATTAAATTGGATAAGTATCCACAGGAAGACCAGCCTCGGAGCCTGATTTTCTCCTGAGCACCTCCTGACTCTCCTCTAGCTGATCAACCAGCAATGTAAGGGAATATTAACAAGCTCTTGACCTCCATCAAGACTTGCCAAACTACTCTTACCACCAAATGTTGAGTTGGACATTCATCTGCTTTTGTCAGGATTTCCAAGCCTTGCATGGCCACGGGATGTATTATCCCATCCCTAACCAGCATTTTATTTCTCTTTGCAAGTTTTTCTACTAGGTATTCTTACATTTAATTAAAAAGCAGTAGGCAGGGTCCAGCTGAAAGTCAGGGAAGTTCATGCCTATGCATAAAACATAAATTAGAGATTAAACGGTTCCCTCATACTTAAAAAAGGATTTAAAGTGGTCATTTAAAGTAAAATACAGTTATCCACTAACCCTGACCTCTAGTTAAGACATGTAAATAGGATGTGATATGAGGAATATTCAGTGACTTTAGCTAAAGTATTCAGTCTCCCCTCACTTCAATTTTGTTATGTTGAAGCCAGATGCTACAGTTGTTTTATTTCCCCTACCCCCCTCATTATTCTACACTGAGTGCCCTATAATGACAAAGTGAAAACAGAATTTTAGACAATATTTTTTAGATAATATTTGTTTGATTTTATGGCTTGGTTTTTTCTCTGATATGCAACTTTTCAAATTATGTCTAATTAACTACATTTAGGATTGGTGGACTCCATTCAAGGTGTAGAACCATCTCAGGAGCAATCCAGAGATATGAGAGTCCCCTAAGCTAAACTTTAAGTAATTTAAATATTTATGTGAATGTAATTTCAATTTGTTTCCTTTAAATAAATTTACATTATTTATGTTATCACTTTGCCATTATGGGGTACTGAGTGTAGATCAGGCTAAATAACAAAAAGTTTAAAAGTTTTAGGGGTCTGACAACTACAGACTGGTGCCATCTTCTTCTGGGCTCTTCTTCGTTAGTCACCTGATCTCACACTGCGCAGGTGGGAAATGAAGGGACGTATATGGTGGAAAAAGATTGCCGATCTTATAGGGCATGCATGTGATTGGCAATTTTTTTTCTCCTAATAAAGAAAAGGCTTCCTTCTGAGCATAGGTATTCAAGGGAAGTTTTGTGCTCCCATTCTGTCTTGATTGAAGCAGCAATTATACTTTATATAAAAGGGTTGTCTAGCCTTTTATGTAAAGTAAAAAATGTGAGTTTAGGTCCGCTTTAAAAAGAAAAAGACTGCAATGAAATAACTTGGCTGTACGCATTCTTCATAGTTTGTTATTTTTCTCTGTGAGAACGCCATGAGAAAGTAGTTTTTCTATTCTGTTTTTTCATTTCTGAAAATGTCTCAAGGTTATGGTATGTGGTCAGCAGAGATGCAAACAGTATTTAGCGAAGAAGGTCCGGAGTTAAGAGATCATGCTGAAAATGTTTTTTTTTTTTTTTTTTTTTTTTAACAGACTGAGCCAAGGTACAGGCAACATTTATCAAGGCGTTACAAAAAATGAGAAAATGCAAACAGGTGACAAATTTTTTCTATTCAACCCATATGATCCTTTGCATATTTTCTACATTTGATTGTAAAAGCCATAGGATCAACTTACATTTCAGGTCTAATTGTCCTTTGATACTTGCACAACCAAACATGTCATGAAATGTTTCATCGCAAAGGTTATTTCGCACGTATAACAACGATGGAGAGAAATGAGTGGCTGAACTTATTGCTTTAGGTCAGGCACACATCACATAGCGGGTGCTGGGTTGAGTCCTAAATGAAGAACTTTTTTCACTTCAGTGATTTTCCTCATGATAATTAAGTCCTTTAGAAAGTCAGTAATTTATCACTTGAATGTTACACTAGACCTTTCACTATAAACACATTTTATGGGAACATAAGGAAATGCACTGCTTCTGTCTCTCTGGTTCAGATTTAAACTCAAGGCCCTTTGAAGCAAATCCCTTTTTTTCGTCCAGTACATAGGTATACAATTTATATATCAGCCAATACAAGTAACAAAAAAAGTGCATTCTGCTTCCAGATGTACATCAAAAGGAACTTATTGAGAAACAAAGACACTAGCCAAAATTGTACACATTTTTTTTTTACATAAAATAAGTCACAAGATAAAAATAAAATCAGATAACTGCACAGTAAAATAAAATGGGTAAAAGATTGTATTCATTACAAAAGTGAAACTTTTGCTTTCAAAATTCCTCACCCTCCTACTGGCCAATATACTTTCTCGAAGTCTACTGATTTTATTGTTCTGCCAGAGATTCAAAGCATGCATTACACAGTCTTGTGCCTCCTGCTGCAATAACTTCAGTAGCAAACTGAAATGCTTGGAAATAATAAGACCTTTAGTAATAACAGAACATGATGAGGGTCCTTGTGTGTCATATTCTACCCTCAAAATATTCTACCTACTATAATATTAGTCGTAGGTGTTTGGCCCTTTTGTGTGACCATAAAAAAAACAAAACAAAACAAAAAAACAAAAAACAAAAAAAAAAAAGGGTTGGGCTTTTTCAAGAAAGCAAAATCGGAAATAAAAATCAAGGAAAAGCCATCCCAAAACTATACAATTTAATTTCAAGGTAACAATATATGTACAATAAATAAAGAGGACTTTTATGATATTAAAGTAAAATCATTTAAAAAACATTGTCCATTTTTAGAAGTGGAGATCCATAAATCGGTGTCATCACCTTCCTTCCCACGCATCTTCACGCTGCTTAGCTTCTAGACGCCGCCGTGCTGAAAACAAATTAAATACATATTAAACGTAATCCAATTTTTACAACATTCCTTTTTTTTCCTTCTAAGAAATTTACGAGTTATTTAAGAAAGATCATATACATTGTAAAATGAATAACCACACTTTAAATCACAACAGCCCAAAAAATGCAGGGATACCATTCATTTGTTATTTGTAAATATTACTCTGTATATCTTTAGTTTTACTCCTTGTGCTTTCTGAAAAGAATGATATCTGTACCAGATACCTTTTGAGGTCTTTACAGTTAGGAGTCAATTTATTACTACAATCCACTCACATAATCACTACCTCACAGAGAATCATTAAAAATCTGTGATTTTAGCAGCACAAACTTATTAAAATCTCAATAAAAAGGAGAATATACTCCCCCCTTTCCTGCAAACTGCCAATAACACTTTCACATTTAGTTATTCTTAAAATGTATTGTTTAGGCTTTGGATACAGAACAGAAAATTAAATCACCACCTTTTTTGTTTTTTTTTACAATTTTTGCTCATTGGCGGATTTACACATCCATATGTACTCGTGAGCACTGTAACTAAAAAATTAAGCAAAATCAAAATTTTAGAGTTGCCCCCCAGCACATTATGTGAGGGAGGGATACATCTTCCAATACAGACACTTATTCTCAGGACAACCATTTATGAGGGATACCCCTCACTTTGGGAGATATTCTCTAACTTCCTGTTGAGTATCTAGGATAGAAAGTAAAGCTAAATTTTGGGAAAAACCTTCCCACTGTATCCAAATGTAAAATGAAAGGTTTTTGGCAATACATACACTTTAACCAACTATTATGTTAAATCAAATTAGTATTTACAGTCTGAGAAAATATGAACATGACCGCATATCAACCACTAATGCACTCATGTGATAACGTGAGATCACACTGTGAGATTTTATATATATATATATATATATATATATACATACACACACACACACACACACACAGGGGTCCATGCTGCAGGGGGGATGCCAGGCTAGATGGAACTGCAGCCGCCTGGGTGTGTGTGTATATATATAGCTGTCCACCCCTACCCTATCCTATCGATCGCAGAGCCCTGCCTTCCCCCTCCCTGTGTTTATCAGCGGCCCACATCTATAGAGATGCTGGGGATGTGTTTCTGTGTGAGAAGGCTCCGTGTAACAGTGAGGAGTGAGGCAGGGAGGGCGGGAGAGGGCAGTGTGAGGTGAGCAGTGCGGGGTTTCTTGTGCAGCAAGTCATTCTCCTATGAGAGGTGAGCTGTAACTTTCCTGTCTCTGTGCAATGTTCTGCCGTGCAATGTCTCTGTGCAATGTTCCGCCGTGCAATGTCTCGCCGTGCAATGTTCCGCCGTGCAATGTCTCCCTCTCTCTCTCTCTCCTAGTTTGATAGGAAAAATAGTGTGTGGATACTATGACAGTGTAGTAGTTACCAATGTATGGAACAAATAATCCCTAAATATAAAATATATATTTTAATAAATATTTTTTTTATACAATTTGGTTCAGAATATTTTTTTCCTATTTTCCTCCTCTAAAACCTGAGTGTGTCTTATTGTCCGAAAATACTGTATCTTTATATAATATTTATATTATATAATAAATGGCAATTTTCTACTTCATGGGGGCTGGATAAGTATCAGTAAAAGATTCCAAACATCAAAAACTTACCGACTTGTATTTCCTTGCCCAAGGAGGCTACTATCTGAAAAATATATAGCAATTTCTAGTGCCCTAGGGTAGAGGAGGTCCAGACAATATATCCATTTGTTCAGGATAGATTTTTTGGAAAACAAAAAATATAGTGAGGAGTTTTCTACTTTAGTTAGTGGTATCGGTGATGTGCAAATTTATTGTACAGCCCACTCTGGGGACAAGGAGACATAATTTACCAGGAAAAGAATTAGACAACCTCAAGAAAATTTTTTGTTTAGGGTAGGCCCCACAAGGCATGATACAAATCTGTCTGCTTGGCTCCATATTAAGAAAAGTGAGGGGAAGGATTTAGGCCTAGGAGTAATGCTGGGACAAACGCTTCATGAATAAAGTCATTTTTCAATAAATGACCAATGACACGGCCAAGCTTTATTAAATTCACAATAAATAACTCAGGGCAACATACCCATTTCTTCAGGTACTGAGGAGGGATTTTACAAAGCTTTCCCAAGTCCTTGAAGAGAGCAATGTGCTGTCAAACTAAAATGAGCGTGGGGGTGCTAGGAATAGCTTTTCACTAAAAGGGCTATCAATGGTGCCAATATATAATCAACTACTACAGAAGCTAGGGTGACAGCTTAAGTGGTTTTACTGCAGAAGAAAAAGCATTGTTGCCCTGTCAAAGTTAGTGACTTTTCAGTGGTTCTACCAACAGAAATTAGACATTTACAAAATGGTCCAAGGGTACCTAAAAGAACCCAGTCTTATATATGTGGACAGCCTGCATCAGGTATGTGATTTAATAGGTTGACCGTAGTTCTACTTTAAGACTGAATTTTCAGATTCTGCAGTAACTAACTTACTAAGATACAAAATAATTTTAACAGAAACTATTAAAAAAGTTCTTCTTCACATCTTCTATTATTTAGAATGTCTATATTATGCACTGCTTACTTTAAAAACCAAAATGTAGATTTAGAAAAGTGCCATCTACCGAGGACATTATGAGGAAAAATGAAGAAACAAATGCATGTAATCACCTGGGAAGAACATTAGTAAGAGCATCTGTTAGACATGACAACTGCTTTGTTCTACCTCACTAAATATTAATCAACAAACATGTTGCATCCAAGATAAATTCACTGGAGAGCAGTATTTCTGTTACGATTCCTCAGAAAAACGGATTCTGCCAAGGTTTCGCAGCTTGTCAACACATGTCACCATCACAGTGACAAGTTCATACCAGTGGCACAGTGGAACAAGGCCAGAGCAGAAAGCGTGCCGCGTCTCCGATTTAACAGAACGCCACCATAAATAAGGGTTGGAATTTATTCTCACGTTAAAACACACTTGGGATTTTTTTTACAAAGGCAATTTTTCTAAATACATCATATCATAGCAACCAATCAGCTCGGGCTAAACTAAATTCTCCAAAATAAAACCCACAACAGTGCAGAAAGATGGGCATATGGAATGGAATACCCAAAGAATGAGAGGTGTTAGTGTGTGGACACTGTGGTTGCTTCCACAAATTCTCTCATGAGTGGTTTTGTTAAAAACCAGCTCATATCCTCTTCCATATAGCTGGGAGCTTTATGACTTTTTTTGTTCAGTGTCAACAAACATTGGTTACCGCATTTTGGAGTTTTGGTATACGCCAACTCACTGAACAATAACTCTTACTGCTTTGAATACAAAAACAATTTTTAACAATGATGTTTTTAATGGTAGATTGCTAAAATATTAAAATAACTATTTTTTTTTTTAAATCAGGGCTAACTTTACATTTTCTGCTCTGCTAGAACAAAGGCCTTCTGCTGCCCTATCCTCATACCCCAATAAACTAACCCCATTCCCTGAAATGCATACGTAAAATTTATAGATAGATAAAAATTATTTTGCAGATAGCGGAGAAGCTTAACCACACAACAGATTCAGACTACTGACCCCCTGCATTTGCTATGCTATACTGTAAGTTACAAACTTTTGACTGAAGGTAGACGCAGATAAGGTGTTCGCTCTTTGATGTTTATAGTGTAGCACAGTAAAAAAAAAAAAGCATTAAAGCATAAAAAAAAAGTTTACACAGATTGAGTTCAGATTTTATTTAACCGTGCATCTTTTGAACCTAGGTGCAATAGGTGCAATTTGTTCACACTCGCTAATCGGCATGTCAATCTAGCTACCTGCAAATAGTGGAGGGGTGGAAAAGCAGGAGTTGAGGATTAGGGCATAGAAGGGAGGTGTGGTTACTGCTTAAAACTAAAGCGGAACTAACCCCCCCCCCCCCCAAAAAAAAACACTTACCTTTAATACTGCAGATCTGTTTGGGTCCCGCGTCGTCCCGGTATCGGTCTTTGGTCCAGCGCAAAGGAAGCGTGGGCACCAACATCTTCTCTCTTTCTCCAGTTTCTGCTTCCTGTTCACCAGATCTTGCACTGTGCAGGCGCGAGGTCAGGTGCCTAAAATGGGGGGGGGGGGGGGGGGGGGGAAGATTGCCGATCACATTGTGCATGCGCAAGATCAGCAATTTTTTTTTTCTTCCATTAAATAAAGGGCTTCTTTTGTGCATGCCCGACATTAGGGCATGCACAGAAGGAGTAGCCAAGAGCCTTCCGGGGTGCTTTACATAGGTATCCCGGGAAGTTTTGCACTCCATCCTGTCGATCTCCACAGCGATCAAAACAGAAAGGGGAGGTGCTGCACCTTTTTTTTTTTTTTTATAAAGAAAATAAAGTAAAAATTTTGAGTTTCAGTCCGCCTTAAGTCACAATATGGATTCAAAAGCTTACTATAAATAATTACAAAATATTGTGCATCAATTTCTTCCCACCCATTACTTTTTTAAGTCACTCTGCTAGAAAATGTATGGAGAGAATATTCTTAACAAATTTCTTGTTTACATGTGCTGAATGAAAACTTCTTATTTGTTCACAGTACTGCTGTATAGGGAAAAAGGGACAAAACCAAAATCACACTTAGATAGTCATAATAAAAAAAAGTGTTGCATCAAATGAGAGTCCTATATCTGTTTGGAGCTTAGCTTTAACAGACTAAGAGGTCAGCAATGATGACTTCAATGGTAAATTTCTTGGGTGGAGGAGTTTATATTTTACCCATGTAGCCTTTGCTTACAAAGTTTAAGGGGATTTGTAAACTTTTACAGGTAAAAGTTAGAAAGAAACCCTTTAGTATTAGGTATAAAAACTGTTAATACAGCCACCTGACTACCTGCTCCGTTTTTTTTTCCCCAAACCCAAATATATATAATAGAAAATGTAAAAGCTCTAAAGGCTACATCCGACAGAACAAGAGCACAATCGATATGCAATTATGATAAATGTCCCCATTATTTTAGCAGAATGTGGAAAACAATTATGTCCTCCCGAAAAGCCTTGCTCATCTCCAGCCAGTGAAGGCGTGATAAGTAGCATGTGCATATGCAGCGCGAAGATTGTGGTACTTAATGCAGTTTGACAGACTCAGCAGCTGTTAAAAACAGAATTCTGGAGAACAGAAGACTTTACAATCTAATTGCTTCCTCTCACCTCTGGCTTCCTGTAGCTTCTTGCGCTCTGCCTCCCTTTCAGCTGGGCTCTGGGTACTCCGCACTCCCAAGGCACTAATCACCAGTCTCCTTGCAAGAACCGCAGACGTTTCTGGACGGTCTTTAGCAGGCTGCAGAAAGTCTAAGTCACACAAGAACAAAAGAATCATAAAAGTGCAGGACTACGTACAATAATGACATTGAAGATATGCATTTTTTTCCTGGGAAAGCGTGAATTTTTGCCTCTCAAGTCTATACACTACTCCCTAGCAGCAGACCGAAACACAGCGTTGGAATCCTCCTCCTTGACCAATAATACAAAAAAAAAAAAAAAAAACATCTAACACCATACAATTATTGTAACACTTGAGATAATTGCAATAGAAATGTGCTACTTAATGAAAAACTTGTTTCGTTAAGAAATGATAATTATAAATCCCATAATGACTGAATGATAATTAGGTCATGCTGAGAGCCAGGAAGAATAAAGATGGTCAGAACAATGGAAACATCAGAATTGTGGGAGGAAAGAAAAGGCCAATGCTATTTAACCTTTAACAAATTTTTTAAATGCGCAAGGTCATTTAAGGTCTTTAAAGCAAAAAAATTCAGTTTCAGCAGCTGCCCTGTCAAGAAGTAAGTGGAATCACTGTTTAAACACTTTTAATAAACTAATAGTGTATTAAGGATAACGCTGAGCTAATCAAAAAACCTTGTTAAACTTGTACAATCTGCAAAAGTACATATATTAACTTTAGTAACTTTACTGTGCTGCTCCAAGGGGCAGAAATATATCAAGACCCACAGTGGGTATGTAATAATTACATGGTTTGTTCTAAACTCTGGCAACTAACTCTGATAGTGTCAACAATGCTTTTAAATAGTTTCTCATGGCAGCTTTAAACAGTTATTCAGAGAAAAGCTTTAAGCAGGACTACAGGGAAGATCATAGAATTGAAGATGAAGGTATTTGACTCAGTGGGCAGTACTCAGGGAGGGAGCAACCTATTGAGGTAATACTGTACAATGGTATATTTGGGCTGAACAGTGGCTCAGTGGTTAGCACTTTGGTGTTTGCAGCGCTGAGTCCCAGGTTCGAGTCTTGGCCTGGACACTATCTACATGGAGTTTGCAGGTTCTCCCTGTGTTTGTGTGGGTTTCCTCCGGGTACTTCGGTTTCCTCCCACATTCCAAAAAAATGCAGTTAAGTTAATTGGCTTCCCCCAAAAATTGACCTTAGACTGTATTAGACATATGACTATGGTAGGGACATTAAATTGTGAGCGCCTTTGAGGGACAGCTAGTGACATGACTGTGTAATAAGTCGGCACTAAATAAATACTGTGTAATAACAACAACAATATTACCAACACAATGTGTTTTACCCCAACAATGGATTTCTCTGATTGGCTCCCTTTTGGTCTGGCATTAAACCACTGTATAAATCAAATTGACAAATACCTGGGCGGTCATGCGTCAGTAACAGAACTCCCCATCTTTATCTTGGGAGTACAGAATGATTAGGCCTTAATGTTGCCGACATGGGAAAGTAAGGGGTTTGGAAAGAGATAAACTAGATAAGGCCGATACCCATTCACCCCAAACAGTGCTGTCAGCCTACAATGGGACTTTGAAACTATATACATTTCTGACAGATTAACAGACTTTTTTCTGTACTTTCAATGTCTTTAAATGTACAAAACCTGAATGTATTGAAGAAATGCACTTTTTTCCACAGCAAAATAATAGAAATGGGCTGAATGGAGGGGATGGAGAGGTTGGTAACATAACTTTTAAAAACATCACAGCACTCTGCCTCTGTTCTTTTCTTAATGGCAAAGCACTCTAGGTAATGATCATATGTCTACGATTGAAAGATCTGAAACCTAATGAAAAAAGGGGGAAGACCTGGTACTGTTGGGTAACTCAGTCAAGAGGAAATAAACCATAGTTGAAAAATCAGAATTGGGTTTTTGCATTACTTTGTGCTTTGTACTGAATCCACAAAACCTTTAGTTCCTGGACCAATTTTAACAATTGTTCTAATTTACCAAAGAGAAAAGGGTTTATACTGTGACATTTTATTGTGTTCATGTAAAACCATTTTTGAAAATGCAAATACTCTGCTTTTCACGGTATGCCAAAGACAGCCTGAAGATACCAAGGCTTGTTAAGAAAATTATATTTTGCGTTCCCCAAGTGAAGGACACCGTCAGGTCAAGATCACTGTTCCATGGAAAGAGCTTTGAGTTTGAAAGTGAAAAGATGAAGAAAGTTCACAAATGCTAAGCCACTGGAGAATTTCTGTTATGTCCTCCATGTAATATTTCCCTTAACTTAAAATGCTGCTAAAAGCCAGTTAGTTTAATATCTATATAGGACCACTAACAAAACACCTGCAATGGAATTGTTAGCAATTCATTATCAATTGAGTAAATGACATAACATTTTTTAAAAAGAAACTCTCTTGGCATTATTTTGGCACTGCTGCATGTACTGTATGTCCTTTTTTTTTTTAAAAGGACCCCAAAGTACATGGGCAGTGCAGCTCATTTGCAATTTAGACCACAGAGATATTAAAAAACAAAAGTTACATGCCTGCATTGTGTGTGTGTGTGTGTGTGTGTGTGTGTGTGTGTGTGTGTGTGTGTGTGTGTGTGTGTGTAGTGCAGCATATTCAAAATGAAAAGGCTGCTTTAAGCTAATGAGAATATACACGAATAGTGTTAATTTACTGACATTACAACCTGGTGTGAAAAGCCCCTAAACATTAAGATAAACTGTCTGTGTTTATTGAAAATACGGTTTTAATTTAAGGATACTCCTACAGAAAGGGGTACTGACAGGAGGTATTTGGATCTGGGCAGAAGTCAATTCTCTGATATAGGTCAATTATGTTGTCTGGTTGCTCACTTTCCTTCAACCTTCAATGTCACTAGGTGACGGTCTGCATCATCTAACCATGCATATTTCATCCCATATTTCCATATACACACAGCTAGGACCTTAACATCCATGCCTCATAACCCTCAATTCAATCTCTACTCTTTGTTGCCAAAAAAAGCCAACTTTTCTCCTCTTTCATGGTTGACCATCTAATTACTCTACACCTTAGGATATCTGCTCTTAGACAAGACAGAAGGGTATCCCTAGATGAAATACAGAAGACCTAGAGATCAACTCTATTTCTCTGCATGCATTTATGAACATTTTGGATTCTTCAGTTTCACCAGCAATCCAGGGTTCTGAAAAGGTCTCAAAGGCTACAAAAACAGCAATAAAAACTCTGACATAGGTCCAGATTCTTGCTTATTGTCAAAGACTTAGGAAAAATAAATCAATTAAACTTTTATTAAGTGTTACACATGATAAGGAAAATAATCAGTGCGTTGTAAAAAAATATGTGCAGAAAACTGGGGTATTTCTCCGATATTATCCCCCCTCCTATTGTGTGTTACGTTCCCCACCTCCTAGATTGTAAGCTCTTCGGGGCAGGGTCCTCTCCTCCTGTGTCACTGTCTGTGTCTTTCATTTGCAACCTCTATTTAATGTACAGCGTTGCCTAATATGTTGGCGCTACATAAATCCTGTTTATTAATATTTCAAACTTAAAATATGCCAAAAAACTTCACCAGCAATATCAATTAGATATCACATGCAAGAATACTCACCAGGGCCAGAGACAGAGGAAGCTGATTCTACATGCATTAGGCAGTCTCATTGATCAACAAGAGGTTTAGTCCGGGGATAGAGAAGTTGCACCATTGAGAAGTTGAAATTACAATGTGGGTTCATCTAATATTTTTGGTTCTACTGATCATCTGGGAATTTTTTTTTTTTTTTTTTTTTTTAAACCAGATTTCTGTGTTTTATTTAAAGTGTATTATAAACTTTATTAAATATTGGGCATATTTCAGTGAGTTATGCCTAAGAAATTTAAGCCTACAATGTAAAATAAATTTCCATCCAAAAAATTGTAACGCTTTTTGTATAGAAATACTGACATAATTAGAACGCTAGGGGGGTTAAAGTATTTAAGGAACATCTGGATTGGAAAGAAACTGCCCATTAGGTTTATGAAGTATTAAAAGATCGCATGCGTGAGGGCAGTTTCTAAAAATAAGTAGTACAATGAACAATTTACATAAAGGCTCGTTACACTTGAAGGAAATCTGTCATGACAGCAACATGTAGGTTGCTAAAGCTGAGCTCCCTCTGAAATTGAAAGCTGTGTCTATGGCTTAGTTCAAAATTAAAACCAGCAAGGCTTAAACTCCTAGAAATAACACAGGAAGTGAGCACTGACATAGGAACAGCAGGTCTTACCAAACAGATGACGAAAGAGGTAACAAAATGATAAAGGCAAATTTGGCAACCTAAATTAATTTATGTGTGTTTAGAAGGCTTTTCCTTAATAAACCGTTTTATAAATACTCAACTCATTACTATTTGCTGACCAATGGAATACACTAAAATTTTACATGTCTGATTTTTTAAAAAAATTTTTAACAGGTTGCCTTTGATAAAATATATAGGAGGTTTTGCACATAGTGAGTTGCAATACCATCTGCAGGCTGGTAAGGTTTGTTTGTATTGATCTTGAAGTTTTAACCATAATTGGCTAACAAAGGAGAAGATAACTAGGAACCATGCTTAATGGTTGAGTTGTTGGTTTTAGAGCTCTGAACTATACACGAGCACCAGACCCCCACCCTGTTGCTGTGCCTGCTGTACTATTTTTTTGCCACTAGATGCCCTCATTCCTCTGGGTTAAAATGATGGCCAACAACTATTGGGGGAAACAAATTGGTTTGGGGGACAACACTGGAGGGAAAAGAAGTAGATCAGCCAGAGAATTGGTTTTGTTGTAAACCCCTTTTGAGTCTTCCTCTTAATAAAAACGCTCATCACATATATGATTATGTAAAAATTTGGTCCCGGGTGCAAGGTGTCAAACCCTCTGCCAAAGCCTTGAACAAACTTTTAATCCTGGATTATGAAACCTAACTGCATTGGCTTTAGGAACCGACTCAACCGTGACTGCACAGTAACACCATAGCAACAAAATCTGAAAACAAAGCAATGCACGTTCTTCCAGATGTTTAATAACATTTTCATCTTACCAGCACAGGACCGGGCTTTGGCTCTAGATGCTCTGGTTGCCTGTGATAGTGGACGCACTTTCAACAAAGGATTCCGAAATGACAACGCATCACGGGCTGTGGGACAGAATGAAATTCATTAATGTTCTCTCTCATTTCTTTGTGCAATAAATAAATAGAACGAAAAGCAAAGGAATGCAATAATCAGGATATATTTCAGTATACTGCAACTGTACCAAAATCTTGTGTAGGAACCTTGAGATTTAAATATCTACCCTTTCTGGTGTTACTTTTATGGAAGAGCAAATCTGGAGGGGAGAGCTGTTCTTTGTTCCAGATACAAACAGGCCATAAAAATAATAGGAAAGAGCTATCTGCTGCTGTTCTGCATGTTCAGGAGCAAACACACAGCAAGTGCTGCAAGCATCAATTCAAACACATGACAGGGTAACATATATCCTTTCTCTGTGTCCTAGCTTAGGACGATTCTTTCTTATTTGGAATACCCTTCCCTATTTTTTTTTATAGTATTCCTTACGCTACTTACAAGATCCAACACATATCTTCTGAGGTATTATTCTAATATTATACTTGATTTATAATATCATATTATATATATATAATATACATAATATCATTACTTTAAACTATAAAACAAAACCCTTACCGGTATTATTTTCTCATTGCTCTATCATAGGTTGAAGATATATAAAAAATAATTTTTTTTAAATATATTTCTACCAGTTCTAGTAGATGGATACCTCCATCTACTAGAACTGGATTAGTTAATAATTATTACATCATTAAGATAACCATACCAGTAAGAACTATATTTCCTAAATATTTTCTTTATCTTTATTCCAATACATTAACATGTTTAATTACACTTGCGATTATTTTTCATATGAAATTGTAGAATCTCCAATTGAGTCATTTCCCCCTTTTTGTGACTTGTTCTGGGTTGAATGTACTCTTCCAACTTCTTCTCGTGAGGTCAATATACCAAGTAAATCAAGACTATTTACATGAATCAGGTTATTTCAAAATTGTCAAAATTGTAAGAATACTGTGGAAATTCTATACTATACTATCCTTAATGTAATTTCTTGGGTCTCTGCAATTCCCTGAGGAAGCCCGTTTAGGGCGAAACGCATCGGGAGAGACCATAAGTACAGTACTGACCCACATCTTGGACTCTTCAGTGAGAGTATTTTATAAAGTCATGGTTAAACATTGCCATGGCCTCTTTTACCAATTATGTTTCTATGTATATGTTTTAGTAACTGAAATAATAGGTTTTATGTCATGCTAGACCTATTTTCTGCCATATCTTTCCACTTTTTCTCCTATGTACTATTGGCTTGGCAACTACTCTAGTGGTATTTTCCACCCTTATCACTGTGGGATTGGCTTCCCCTCCTTCTGAACTATATCATATATACATTTTTTTCTTATTTAAAAGAAACTGTGTTCCAAATCCACAAAGGTTGACAAGTCACATACAAGTATATAACACTCTTTTGCACAAGCAGGGAAGACTCGATCTGTCAGATGTAAACAAACAGCAGGACCATGGCCCTTTGGTTCTTAGTAAGCAAGCCCCAGATTACAAAACAAAGTTAAGAGAAACAAAATGAGTAATATGTGAACATTTCACCAGGAAAAATGTTGGGGCAAGGATCTATGTATCTTTGTTCATCAAAAGCCATGTAATTCAAGACGGTGCCAAAACAATCAACATATACCTAATCCGAGACTCTTGCAAGATTTAGCAAATTATTAACCTAAAGAAGACTTAACACTGTACATTGTCTGCCACCTTATAATAATACATTTGCACAAATGTCAAAATTCAAAATATTGTTCAAGCCCAAGAAAAGGTTTGGAACATACTAAACACATCAAAGTCCTACCTCTGATACCGATGCTCTTTTTTCAACCAAAGACTTTTTTTGGACTTTATGATGTAACCTTTGCGACATTAGTTTGTTTCTACCTGTTTCATTAATGTTATTACCCTGTTAAACCCTAAAAATTTTGAAACAAACAAAAATACACACCAAAGTCCCGCAGTTTGGACAAATTCGTTTTAGCTAATTAAAAAGCTAAAAGAAATCTTAGCATTTATGTAATTATTAAAAAAGAAAAATAGTCAGCTATACCTGCGATGGGGCTGGCAAATATCCCAAGGGCATGTGTGTCATCAACCCATTTTACGTCAAATCCTTTCTTCCTGATTAAAAAACAAAAAAGTGATGTGAAGTTGAATTTTACAATTATTACTGAAAATAACTACTTGGGAAGCACAATAAGTTTAACACTTATCTGGAGAATAAAAATAATGACTACAACTTGAATCCGATGTGTGTTGCCTCTGTGAGTAACATAACAGAATTGTCTTCTCATTTAGTAGTAGCACTTACCACCTGTCAAATTACACTGTTCACTCTAGAACACATCAATCTTTCTAGGCGTTTACTACTATTACTACTATTGTTTACTATTCCTTCTGCAGACATTATTGGTATGACGTTGCCCCATGTACATGTATGTACACTGTATTCGAATGTATCAGGTTCACAGTAAAATCAAATACAACTAAAGGTAAACTATAAAACTAGTCACGTGTAAGTGAATGTAAACGCTTAATGTACCGTATTTTTCGCCCTATAAGACGCTCCGGAATATAAGACGCACCCAATTTTAAAGGAGGAAAATCTAGAAAAAAAAAAGATTCTGAAAGATTATTCCCCTTCTGATCACTCATGTGCCATTCATACCGGTATTCCCCTTCTAATCACTCTTGTGCCATTCAAATTCCCTTTCTGATCACTCTATGCCTTTCAAATTCCCTTTCTGATCACTCTGTGTCATTCAAAATTCCTTTCTGATCACTCTGTGCTTTTTTTCCACTGTACGGCAGTTAGGACAGGGAACAGCAGGTGGCGCTGTGCCGGCTTCTTTCGCTCTGCTTTACAGACAGGAGAAGACACGTGCTGCTGCCAGAGAGAAGAGGAGACAGACGCTGCTGCAGCCAGAGACACACGCAGGATCGGGAATCGGGTGAGTATATTATTTTAGTTATTTTATCACACCTTTGTAGTATAGGACGTACTAACTTTTCCCCCCAGTTTTGGGGAAGAAAAAGTGCGTCTTATAGTCCGAAAAATACGGTATTTACTTTTAGTATGTTCGGTATAAGGACCCACCATACAGTTTTCTAAAGCACATTGAATGCAAATACTTAGAAAAATTCTTACTTAGAGGTTCTGCAATTAACATCCCTTTCTGTTGCAAGCAGACAATCGTAAGCTATTGCCTTGCACAGTAGCAGCATAACCAGCCATCCATCCAAGCTGTTTTAGTTAGTCACTGAGCTGCAATCTAAAAGGCAACCCAAACAGCCAATTGGCGTAGTCAACACAGCATGCAACAGAAGTGGTGTTGCTGCCAGGAACTGTGGATAAAAAATTTTGCAACAGATTTACTGAAAAGCTTTCTTAGGAAAACTGTATAAGGTGAGGTATGATGCAAATTTATTATTACATAGTATTTATATAGCACCGACATATTACACAACGCTTTATAAAGTCTGTCGTCATGTCACTGTCTCCCAAAGTGGCTCACATTCTAATGATGTCTCTACCATAGACAAATCTCTTAATACAGTCTAAAGTATTTTTTTGGGAGAAGGGAAGCAGTTACTTAACTGAATGTTTTTGGAATGTGGGAGGAAACTGGGAGTAACTGGAGGAAACGCATATTCGATTAAATAGATTTTTTTTTTTTTTAACTACACACTGTGCAATGAGTGTGTAAAGGGTCAAATGAAAATGTTTTAGGTTTATTACAAATAATAAAGTAAACAAATAGAAAGAATGGTAGGTAGTAGGAGGCAAGGAAATGCATGTAGGAGAAGTTGGTTACTTTTAATGTCCAACATACTTCACTTAATGGAAGTGAAGAGCAGGGTTACATTACATTACAGGATGTGCTGTCATTATGGGGTACTTAATATAGACCGGACAAATATATATGCTGCAAATCCTAACCAAAGGAAATTGTACAAAATGCTACACACATGCAAAGAGCAATGCTGAAAGTGCTTTTACTTGTAACTTATTATTTCACTGGTTTCCTTGCAGTAATAACTGAACTCTTGTTGCCAGAGGTTTCAGCACAGCGCCTCACTTCTTTTAGCACTATTAAATTAGCCCAATAATATGTAAATAAGCCATTTTAAAATCATATCCATTTGGCAGAGTCACTTGATATTCTTCTGTGCTGCATAATTAATGAGGAAAAAAATAGTACAGCATTAGGAAACAAGACTTACTGGTAAGAAGCAAATGCACGGAGTAAATCCTCAGTCTTAAACTCAGCAGGGAAGTCATAGATCTCAATGACATGTGACAGTTCTAGATCATCCATGTCTGGTTCTGTAGGCTCATAGTGATAATAGTTAAACTGAGTCTCCTCTCTGCTCTGCTGGTTGTTTCCTCTCACTGTCAGCTAAGAGAAGAAAGTAAAATAGTAATGACATTTTCAAAATGTAGGCTATTAACATGAACTAATTAAACTAGGTTACACAGGATTACAAAATATGTTGCCAGGAAACGCACAAAGAAAAACATGCATTTTTTTTCATTATCAAAATAATGAGAGTGAAAAATCAAGTATGCAAATAAATGTGACTTGTTTGTAAATTTGTGGAGGACAGGTCAGGGTTCCAACTGGAAGTTGACGTTGGAATATTTAGCAACTTTGGTGCTCAATCTCCAGGAAGTCCCACAAAGCACGCAAATAATGCTTACCTGTAAGGTTTTACATTACAGGTAGTCCCCGGGTTACATACGAGGTACGGTCTGTAGGTTTGTTCTTAAGTTAAATTTGTAAGTCAGAACAGGTACATTATTTTAATACATGCAATTAGGACAGATGTGTGTCTCAACACATTATTAGACAGCATGGTGTCAGTTACTGTATAAAATCCCCACTCTTAAGTTAATCACAAAAAAAAAACCTAGAGCCTAGACATTCATTAAATTCTGGAGAAAGCTGTGCTTTGATATGCAAAAAGAAACAACTGCAGAGTTTTTCTTGGTCATTAGGAGTTACAAGAGGCTGCAGAAAGAGCTCACCCCCTAATAAGTCTTTAAGATCACCTACAACCTCAGCTGTGTTTAGCAAAAGACTTCCTCTGCAAGTCATGCAAACTGCCCTCCTCCCCCGTCAAGCCTCCATCTTGCACAGAATGAGCAGGGAATCCCGGTTCGTATCTAGGCGACATCTGTAAATCTGATGCCCCTAACCCGGGGACTACCTGTACACAGGTAGTCCCTGGGTTACATATGAGATAGGGACTGTAGGTTTGTTCTTAAGTTGAATTTGTATGCAAGTCAGAACAGGTACATTATTTTAATAAATGCAATTAGGAGATATGTCTGTCTCAACATATTAGGCAGTGTGGTGTCAGTTACTGTATAAAATCCTCACTGTGAGCTAATCACAAACGAACCAAAAAAAAATTTTTTTTCAGGGCCCAGACATTCATTAACTTCTGGAGCAATCTGTGCTTTGATATGCAAAAAGAAACAACAGCAAAGTTTGTCTTGGTCATTAAAGAGTAACCCCCCCCCCCCCTTAGATCACCTATAACCTCAGCTGTGTTAACCAAAAGTCATGCAAGCCGCCCCCTCCTCCCATCCAGCCTCTTTTCTGCACAGGAGAAAGCAGGGAAGCCCCGTTCCTATCTAGGAGGAATCCGTATGTCGGATGGCCTTAACTCAAGACTACCTGTACCTACCTTTGGTATGCCATTCATTCAGGGAACCCGCCAACAGGCTATTACTTAACATAACTTTAACTTGTTTTTGATTCTGGCATACATGATTTCCCATTTTCTTTAACACGACCATGCCAGCTACCCGTTAAATTTAACAGTAAACTTAAATTTAAGTTCATCTAATATATCTATATATATAGCATTACCTCTTCCAAAAGTTCAGGATCAACACAGTCCCCATCATCATTAAAAAGGGAGTCCCAGCTTTCCTCCTCCTCATTAGCTGCAACTGAAGAAGCCTCATTCTCTGAAGCTTCCTTAGCCACCACACATCGACTTTCTACAGTGTTTTTCAGAGAGGTTTTACTGTATGGTTCAAAAACAGTTTCAGTTGAAGTGTTTTCTTTCAGAACACCTGAACATTTAAAGTGTTCCCTCCAGTTTGTACAACTTCCATCAGCCTTTGACTCCACATTCTGCAATGTGGAGTCCCCAGCTTCCTCAGTGGCTTCACTAACAGATGGCACATGCTCCTCAAAGGTCACTTGCTCGATAAGCGAATCAGACAATGCTGCAACAGAAGTAATACCTGGTTTTAGGGTCTGTGCAGGGAAAACCTGCTCTGCTGCCAGTGGCAATTGCTTAGTTCTTGAAGGTACTTTCCCCATAATTGCTACAGTAGGGAGTTGCCCAGAATTGGCCACAGAATGCTCTGGTTGTACAATGACTACAGCCGGTGGAGATTCTGTCATTTGTTTCTCAAATACAGAATTGTCATATATTTTTCTGCTGCTTTCAGTTATGTGTTCTCTGCCATTCTGCTGTATATCTGAATGGGAAAAATAACTATGACTACCGTCTCTCTCAACCCCATTCTTTCTAGCATTTCCAGCTGGATTCTCTGTGTTCATGTGGGTTGTACTACATTTTCCAGACAATTCAGAAGTATGCATGCTATCTGATCCTCCTCTGCTGGTTTCAGACAAGCACGCATCTAAATTGGTGATGTGTTCATCTGTGGCTGTGATGCTGGGCTCAATAGCACACACAATGGCACTGTTATCCTTCTCTGCAAGCTCTGAGACATTCTTTGTTATTACAAGAGTGGAATCTAATTTTCCTCCCACAGTACTTTCTGGCATTTCATAAAGGACAACATTAGCTGTGTTATCTGCATTGCTTGTGCAGACTGTAAGCTGTCCAGGCTGGTCCTTAACAATGTCACTTGTAGTAATTATTTCTGTGCTGTGGAATAAAACAGCTTTTTGTTTTTTGGTCTTGTCAATATTGTGTGTTTTAGTTTCACAGTTTTTAGGCATGCTCCTTCCTCGTAAGTCTATTGTTCCCTGCAGGCTTCCTGCTACAGGATCTATGGTGCTTGCAGGCACATCTTTATGTTTGGACTGCTTGGGATCTTCTATACTTGTATCTGGCTGAGATGCCTTATTAGATAGACCTATTCCCTGATCTTGTGATATCACCACCATCCTGTCCTGCTCCTTTGTACTTGCTGCTGACGCTTGCGTTGTAATTTCATGCTGTTCTCCTAGGTGAAGGCTGGCAGACCTGCTTTGGACATCAAACTGTTGTTCTTCCTTTGATAAGAAATCTGTGCAAACTGTGTCAGAGGAAACTATGTGAGATACAGGAAAGTGGTTTTCCACAGAGCCTGGTGACAATGTTTTCTCATTAATTACTAGATTATCAACATCCTCACACAAAGAATTATTTTCTGCACTGACTGTTTCAGTCAAAACAGGCTCCATGTCATTTTTGTGTTGAGTGCTTTTCTTTGGAACTGATGATTTAGCATTTTTGTAACTCCAGTGTTTTCTATGTTCATGGACCTTGGAAACTGAATCAGCTTTTATAGGTTTGTTTCTGTTTTGAATAGGAGATTTGGAAACAGGAGCAGGTAGGTGTTCAGAACAGTTGTCCCCTTCAGTGGGTGGCTCATCTATATTTCGTCTGGCTTTGGGAACATATAAAGCCTTGTCAGGTCTTCGAGGTCGACTGCGGCACTTGTCCATACTAAAGTATATATCCAGGAGATAGTGTACCTGAAAAAATAAAATAAATAAATAAATATGCTGTGATGCATGTGTAAAGAATTTTTAAGTAAGAACATGATAAAAGTTCATAGGGTGTGTTTTAGTCAGATAAAGCATCAATCTCAACCCCAGAAATAGCTTTAGATTGCACGAGACACCAGTGCCAGGACAGCATACTTTCACTTGCAGAACTAGGGTATCTGGTTGGAATTTCGGCCAGGACACTGTATGAAATTTGTGTATTCTCCTCAAGTTTGCATGGGTTTCCTTTAAGCACTCCATTTTTCCTCCAACTTTCAAAACACAGTAACAATGTTCTATGCTTCAAAAAACGTTTGACTGTAATTTGGAATATAAAAATAATCTGCTCTATCGATTACAAACACTGATCAGCAAAAACAATTAAAGCCATGATAGATGAAGTATATAACAATATTTATCATGTTAGAACATTATCTGCCAAGTGTAAACTAAATAAACAATTCCTGGCTAAGGTGTTGAAAGTAGGAATCAACTACAGTGGACAAGTGAGAATTAGAACTGGACCAGAGGGCAATGGAAAATTGCATGGTCAGAATGTGTTGGCTGCTCATCGGCTGCTCATCTTTCGTGCTAGATCTTAGAGGACACCATAACAGTTCACGTGAAGTTCATTCCTTGACAACCCAGAGTGGCTTTTGGCAGCATAAAAGTTAGAACACAATATTAGGCAGGTGTTTTTAATTGTTTAAGGCTATGTACGCACTTTAGATTTTGTCATTAGAAACGAGCTTTCACGATCGCTTCCAACGACAAAAGATCCAAAGATGAATGAACACGCAATGTTTATACAGCACCGTTCTGTTCTGTTCAATGGGAAGGGGGGTAAACGAGTTAGCGGCACGCCACTGCACTCTCCTCCCTTCACTTCACTTCACTTCCATTGCAGTTGTTCGTCTTTTCATCTTTCTGTTGTACACATCAGATTCTTGTAAGATACCAGCCCTGAGGCTAGTATCGGGCCAGAATCATCTAACGTGTGTACGTAGGCTTAGCGATCAGTGACACAAAATATCCAAATATTAACATGAATTGCATATCTATGTACCAGTGTCAGATGTATATTAGAAGAATAACTGAGAAAATAAATTGCGGTATTTAAAACACGTGCGGCCTTTCTTATGATTAGGGTTACTGCAGGGGAACCACTCCTGGGTTTGAAATGTCTGGTAAAAATACCTGTTTCTAATAAAGTAGATAAGTTTACATGCTGGTAAATCTACCTCACAAATCCCATCTACAAGGCAACTGATTTATAAGCATATAGTCAAATTAGGATCAGTTAATGCAAAAAAAAAAAAAAAAACAAATCACAAAAAGATGTGATAAAGTAATTGGCTAAAGAAATTTAAAGGAGATCATTATGTTGGCTTGTTACTACTTAAGGGAAAACGGGGCTGCCAGGAGAGAGAATAGACGCCAAATATAATATGCAACAAGAGGGGAGCTTTAGTGTTTAGGAATCGTTTTCAGCTGGTTTGGTTCCCGTTATTTGGCCATTTTAATATCCCACATATGCACAAAGTTTTCAAATTTAGAAACACTGTCAGCCTTTGCAGATATCATTACCAAACCACTGAAGATTTAATTTGTGCTTTGAGTTACTAGTGTAGGAAAGAAGGAATTTATTAAACCAGTTAAATTAGTAGACTGCTAATAAAACAATAATAATGCATATCCCTGAGGTAGAGAGCTATATACTGCATTATCTGCCATATCACTTCAACACGATAATTAAATCCATTTTATATTATAACAAATATCTCAGCAAGGGGTCAGATAATCTTGTAAGTTTTTAACTGCAGAGGAAATTGCAGAGATCACAACAAAAGCTTCATTTAGCAGTACAATTACGCTCTCAATAAATGAAATGATATTTAGAACAATATAGGGAAAGATCCAACATTTGGCAGTTCTTCAAAACATAGGATCATAAATGCAATGATCCATTCTCTTGAACCTAAATGACTTTTTATTTCATGGTTTTCTGCAAAGCCTTTTTTTCAATCTGCCTATACCTATGCAGTACAGTAACACTTGGCCACATCTCTCTAACAACAAAATTCTGAATTCATTTAAAAGGAGAAGAAATCCTCTTTGGAGATATCCTCTGGAGTTTAAAAAAAGACCAGATTTTACTCTGCATTAGGCTTCCTACGGCAAACATGAAGTTAGGAATAACCTTCTGAATTGCTGTTAACACCCGCATATGAGGTCAGCAAGATGTTGGTGATATTGTGTACAAATACGGAGTCAGCTTTCCTGGATGGAAAAAGTGGTCCTTTTCTGCATTCCAAGCATCATTACATGCTAATGACAATGACCATTACAGTGTTTGGCTAAGTAGGTTTAGGCAGCTAGGTCAATATTTGGAGCAGACAGTTATACAAAAAAAACAGAGTTGCCTTTTATGTGATGTCTGCCGCTGTTTGGACATCTTCCTTTTTAGTAGTATTCATCAGTGCAAAGATTGAGAAATACAGACAGCTGTATTTATATGCAAATATAACCTTTCTTTCCTGTAAAAAATTTAGTTTGTCTACATTCCTTTCTACTAGTTGAGATATTCTGTTCCCACTTTTATGTAATTAGGGAGCAAACTAATAATTGGGAAGACTTGACAGGTAAAAGAAGAAAGTCAACATTTAAGAGGTGCAGGATCAAGAATGGTTTTTAAATAAAAAGTTAGTTTTAACTTAAGCTAACTACATCTCTAGACTTTGTAAATGCTTTGACGTGCATTATTTTCTAGTGCAGGTATTCTATGTTTAAAGCTCAACCCTAAAGTGAGGACATTTGTGCTGAATAGTGCGGTTCAGTTTATGTTTTACATATACATATATATTCATACATATATACACACACACTTCAGTAATTATTATTAAACAGTATTTTTATAGCGCCAAAATATTACTCAGCGCTGTACGTTTAATAAGGGTTGCAAATGACAGACAGACACAGTGACACAGGAGGAGAGGACCCTGCCCTGAAGAGCTTACAATCTAATATTAATAATAATAATAATAATAAGAGAATAAAAAGAAATGCAACACAAAGTGCATTCACCAAGAGGAATTAAGGAATTTTGACACTTGACACTGTGCTATAGATAACATTTGTTGGTTTTACCCTTTCGTACACCATACTTGTGAATGCTAACTGCAGAAATGCTGAGGCAGCCTTGGCCATGGTGTATGATGCTGGTGAATATAGCACCTCCAGGATATATTAATCATTCAGTTTCTACTATAGTGAGTTTTCAGGCTATAGTAAAGTATCCTTGAAGGTGTAATAAAAGTATAGTTTGAACAGCCTTGGATTTTATAAGGGAGCTGCTGTTACATAGGAAAATGAAGTAAAAGTAAAATTGTTTTTTTTTTCTGCATGTAAAGTTTAAACTACACATTTGGTAACCACATTTCCCTGCTGTCAGATAAGGCGGCCACTTATTGGTGCTACTGCTGTATGCTACCATTTGAAGCAACATTTATTTCTAACCAGGTTACAGTGACATAAACCACTCTTTGGATGCTAATCAAATTGCACATTTGGAATTTCAGGTTTTAAATAGTTAAGCACTGCAGAAATATTAATATATTAGATGGACATTAGAGAACCAACGAAACATCAGGAGAAAGAGAGGGTCAAGGTAAGAAATGCCAAAAGCAGCAGGAGGTAGCAAGACTAGAGGAACAGAACTTTAGAGAGAAGAAACACAAAAATGAAAAAGAGAGGAAGAGAGAAACAAGTGTTTCAATAATTCATCTCTTTGCTGCAGCAATTTCCTTACTTCAGTGAGCGTATCCCAAGTTTACTCACCAAAGTTAGATAAAAGGTCTTTTTATCCTTAACCGATGTTTAATTACATCTTGAATGTTGGTAAGCTGAATCCACCACTAATTTCTGCTTTCTCTTGTGGACTGTGGTAGGTGATGGTATTCTGAAACAATTACCAAAGGAACTACCCAAGGATATATATGCCACATCCCAGCTTAATATATTGGAACAAAACATAGATACCTTAATGTATCGCTTAGGGATATTTGAAGGCATGCATCTTTTTGTATTTTATACTTTGTATTTTCATTCTTTGAAGATGTATGCCTTAAACATCTCTAAGGCTGGGTCTACATGAACGGTTTTAAAAGTGCATATAAACGTTCCTACCACGTTTATATTCGTTTTTATAAGGCTTTACAAGCGTTTTAAAACTTAACTTTAAAACGCTAAAAAACTTTTATAAACGCGCATGACTTGTTTTACTTGTTTGGGGAGACTAGTGCCCATTCATATCTACTGCTCTGTGATTGGCTGAGAAATAGCAAACCTGATGACAGCTCCTCTAGGGCTGCGTGAGCAATCAGGGGAGCGGAGCCGTTTGCTCTGTTCCCTGATTGGCAGGGGAAAGGGAAATCCTGATGATGCTTGAGCTGTCATCAGGGTTTCCTATTTCTCAGCCAATCACAGAGCACTAGAGATAAATGGGCACAAGTCTCCCCATTCAAGTCTAGTGCTGAATGGCTGAGAAACGTAAAACCTTGTCCTCATTTAACCCCCAGTGCCTGTGATCCCTCACTGTCAGGAGGAGTCCAATGGCTGTGCTCATATCATGATTGCAGCCATGGGAATCATCCTGTCATTGGGATAACCTGAAAAAAAAAAAAGTTTAGTTACACAAACACACTCACAATTATTAAAATAATTTAACATTAAAGCCTCATCTAATTTTCTACACATATTTTAACCCTTTCAGGGAATGAATAAGGGGTTTTATGTACCCCTGTTTGTTTTCAATAGAAGCTTTCATAAAAAGCTTTAAAACGCTTATAAAAGCCTCCATTGAGTTCAATGGGAGCGTTTTTCCACGTTTATCCTGCATTTTAATTTTTTTAAACGTTGCAAGCAACGTTTAAGATACAGTTCGTAAACGCGCCTGAAGGTAACTTCTGGTGTAGATTAGCCCATTGGAATGCATAGGGACTTCAAACATGGGCTTTAAAGACTTAGGTTAAACGCTGTGGAAACAGTCTGTGTAGACTGCAGCCATTACAAGTGAATCTCACTCTGCTTGTTTGACCTCTTGTTAATTTTACAATGCAGTTGATACAATCCGGTCAATTGTATTTTACCTGTTCTATTAGGTTACATTTTTAATGTGTGCACATAATCTAAAACAAAGAAATTAGCAGTTCCTTCCATAGTGCAGTGTTCTCCGCAGCCCCTTCCGTAGTGCAGTGTTCTCCGCAGCCCCTTCCGTAGTGCAGTGTTCTCCGCAGCCCCTTCCGTAGTGCAG